>NC_056734.1:723822827-723900327 GCF_019279795.1 Protopterus annectens | reverse complement strand
GTAAAGTATATTTTTCATTTTTAGAGTTTGCACTGTTAATTGATGCTTATAGATTTTCAGATCTCTGCTGAAAGTGTTTTCCCCACCTCCCCCTATTTTCTGCTGGATCTTCAGTTGGTATTACTGTTTTTTACAGCTTGTGTGTTATCTAACTCAAGGATCACTTGCATAAAATTAGACCTGTTAGTAACAGCCTGCATTTCATTGCTGGAACCTGTGTTCTAAGAGACTGCTTTTCAATCTATCTGTAAATATACAGAGCTAAGTATATATTTTTTGTTTTTAGAGTTTGTACTGTTAATTGATGCTTATAGTTTTTCAGATCTCTGTTGAAAGTGTTTTGTCCCACCATCCCTCCCTATTTCTGGCATGTAGTTTAAATTTGGTGGCTTTTGCAGTTGCCCGCCCCACTGTAGATTTGATCTGGGACACTCCCCCAGTCCCATCTCTTTACCACATTCTACCTAATAAACTCCTTCTGCACTTGCTTTTAGTCCTTTCTAATTTAATTGCATTTTTTAAACTCTGTTTGGTCTAATATTGCTACATACTCAAGTGTGCTAGCTTGCACTGCATGTGAATTGTTTTTACTGTTGTTTTAACTACATTTCTGTAAAAAAATACTGTAAGCCTGTTTCCTACCTTTCCTGTAACTAGTGTAGTCCAGATAAAGATTTGCTGTATCCAGGACTGTATGTAAGCTTCTGAGACCCCAAGCCTTTCTGTGTTGGAGGGAAGCCTTCTAGCTTATCAGTGGGAGTGGTAAGCACTAGGTAACCTGTTTACCACATAAGGAGTGGGTCTGGCAGAGAAATTGTAGTAATTGGCCATTTGGGCAATCTTTTCCATCTCTCTCTCTCAACTTTCTGATTTGAAAGCCTGCATTTGCACTTGTTTCTGTCCTGTAACATGTCTAGTGCATAACCGATTCTTAGTTTTAGCACTTAAATTTGCTTATTCGTGCTCAGCAGTTGTTCAGAACTTGTAAGCACTAAATAAGCTACTAATTACTATAGCACTCATCCTTCCTCATTACCTAGAGGAAAACAGTTTTTGTACTTACTTTTCTCACTTGCTTAGAGAAAAACAGCTCTTGTACTCACTGTCCTGGCTTATCTAGAGGAAAATATTTTTTTATTCAGGCATGTCCAAGGGTCAGCTCTCAGTGTTCTCTCCTGTCTATCTGATGAATATAGGCATCTTGAGGCAATGTAGAAATTGCCTCATGTACACAGACAACCCTCTCCTCCTACCACCCAACACTACAAACTGTGAGAGATGCACTTATCTAGCCAACCTGGAAGTAAAGCTCTCTCAAACCAAGACTGAACTTGACAGTCAAGAGGAGAAGGTAAACATTTGCACCACACCACACTCATCACATAGTCTCACTAAATCTACACCACCAAAATCCACACATAGTAAGTAACGCAAAATCATTCATGGAGGCTCTCAATAATAATCTGTCTAAGCAACAGAGACCTCCAAAGCAGAAGCACAAGCAATCTCCATCCCCCAACACAACCCAAATGGCACATAGCCCACAGACTCAGTGTGCCACTGAACCACAGCAAATAAGGCAAAACAACGTACCCAACACACTGGTCATAGGTGACTCTATAGTCAGGTACACTGATGTCCCACTCACCAGGCTAAATAAGGAGAAGGTTACTGTCAGCTGCCTGTCGGATGCCAGGATCCACCACATAACCCATGCACTCAGGCCACTCCACAACAAATACAAATATGACTTTGTCATTGTCCATGTTGATGTGAATGACATGAGACATACTTCCCCTGGACTACATTAAAAGAGACATGGAAGAGCTCTCCAATCTTGTAGTGCAGGCAGGTATGACCCTAGCCCTGAGTAGCATTCTACCATTGCCCAGAATGATACCGCAGTACAAGGACAAAATGATTGACTTCAACAATTGGCTAAGCTTCTGGTGTCATTCTAAGGGGATCCAGTATCTGTATGCTTGGGATGACATGGTCGACAGACCACGGTGCTTTGCCAGAGATGGCCTGCACCTGTCACCCCTGGGATTCCAGATACTGGCTAAGGCTCTTGCTGCCCCTATAGTGCCTTTTTTAGGCAAGATTCAAATGACAAATTCACCACCTTAACAGGAACAGGCAAGCAAAAACGGAGGATAATGCTACTCAAAGCTAGAAGTCTAAATCTCAAAATGCATTCACTTGAGGCACTCCTTAAAATGGAGAACATCGATATCTGTGCAGTGACTGAGATCTGGTTCAAGGCTTCAGAGACACCCCTGCACTACCAGGCTATAAATCATACTACACTTTCGGCCATGTAACCTGGACCGAAACACCAAAGGCGGAGGTGTGTCCATATTCATTAAGGATATCCACACCTCCAGGCTAGTTGCTCAGCATAATGCATCCAAGGTTATCCAAGTGCAACTAACTCTGGGCAAAACTGCAATACAAACTGTAGCTTGCTACAGATCCCCCACCATGCCCCAGGATTCCCACTCCTCTTTTCTTGATGTACTGGAAAATATTAGGGTTCAACCAAACACCCTAATAATGGGTGACTTCAACTACCCCACCATTAACTGGGGTACCAACTCCTTAGCTCAAGGCTTTCTGGAATTCATAAATTCCAATACCCTGGATCAACTTATCCACACCCCCACCAAGGGCAACAATATCCTAGACCTAGTCATTACCAACATGAGTGACCGGTGTTCCACACCTGAAGTCAACTCCTCATTGGTCCGATCCAACCATAAGCTAATCACCCTTGATATCCACATCCCACCCCCCCACCCCCATTAAGGAAACCACGGTAAAAAAATTCTCCAAAGCCAACTTCATGCTTCTTAAGACAGAAGTGGTGAACATCATGACACCCATGCAGATGGATAATACAGTTACAACTGTGGAATCCTACACAAATGCACTTTATAAGCACTTACACGAGTGCATGGATCATGCTATCCCAAACAGAACCAAGATGCTAGCCTCCAAAAAAAGAAGCCAATCTGGTGGTCCCCTGCCATAAACAAACTGTACAACAGAAGGAAGAAACTGTTGCAAAAGACAGTAAAATCCCATGAGTGGAGGAGCTCGCCGGTCAGCCTCAGTAAGAAGCTGAGATCCCTTATAAGATCCTCCAAAGCTAGCTACAAAAACAAAATCGCCACTAATTCTAAGGACAAGCACAAAGCATTTTATAGCTATGTCAGGAATCTCAATGGCAATACCCAGATCTGCTCTGAGTTACAGCACAACGACATGAAAATTACCGAACCAACTGATATTGCTAACATCCTGGCATATAGGTTCAGTGCTAACTTTACACCCCCTCACCCCGTAAAGGGCCCATATCTATACAGGAAGAATGCAGAGTCTCTGTAATCACAACTATGCAGGTAAAAGCTGCACTCTCTAAAGCCAAAAACACAGCATCCATGGGACTGGACAACATCCCAGGCTGCGTTTTACATGAACTTCAGAGTGAACTGCCTCCCCACCTAAACACCATGTTCAATAATAGCCTCACATCAGGCTTTGTACCCACTGAATGGTGCACATCAACAGTTATCCCACTCCATAAAGGGGGAGCCACCACTGATCGTGGGAACTATTGCCCTATTAGCCTGACGAGCCTGGTCTGCAAGGCCATGGAACGTATCATCATGGAACTCATAAACAAAGACATCAGTAACCTCCAAACTCTGGATCCCACCTAGTTTGGGTTTGTGAAAGGCAGATCATGCCTCCTAAGCCTGATCAACTTCTTTGAGGCAGTCACCAAAGCTGTAGATGAGGGTAAGGTGGTTCACACAGCCAATCTTGACCTCGCCAAGGCTTTCAACACCATCCCCCATTCTGGAATTATAGCTAAACTCACTAAACTAGGTATAAATCCCTACGTCACAAGATGGGTTGCCAACTGGCTCACTGACAGAACCCACACTATAAAAGTTGCAGACTCCAAATCTGACCTCAAACCAGTGACAAGTGGAGTACCACAGAGTTCAGTCCTGGGACCTCTCCTGTTTGGTATCTACTTCTCTGAAGAAGGCCTCTAGCTAACGAAGTTTGATGATGACTGCAAACTAGGAGCCATAGTCAAGTCCCCAGATGATGTGGACATCCTTCAGAAGGGCCTCGCTGAGACAGATGCCTAGTGTCAGAGCCATGGCCTCAAGCTCAATGCCAAAAAGTGCAGTGTCATCCCCTTTGTTAAAAACTCTGTACCCATGAACTACCACATAGGCAGCAATCTACTTAACATCGAATGTGTGATAAGAGACCTTGGGACTCAGGTGGACAGTAGTCACTCCTTTGATAGTCACATCACCACTGTAGTCAGGAAGTCCTTCTACATGCCACATCTCATCATAAAAGGGTTCTCATCCAGGAAAAAAGAGGTCATTGTTCCCCCTCTACTCGACATTCATTAGACCGATTATAGAGTACAACGCCCCTTTTGGAATGTACCTCACAAGACATCTGCAGCAGCTGGAAAGGCCACAGAAGTACCTCACAAAGGGTATTACTGACCTCAAACAAATGTCCACCTGTGACCTTCTCAAAAAAACTCCAGCTTTAAAAAACTCCAGCTTTACTCCATAGCATATCGCCTACTCCGAGGTGATCTCTGCCTAACATATAAAGCTATGTCAAACCCAGAGCTGTTGGACATGCTACACCTAAAGAAATCCCAATCTCTCCGAGCTACACGCTCTATGGACTTAAACCTTGTCACCACAATAAACAGGACATGCTGGAGGGATAGATTCCTGTCCCAGAGACTTCCCATACTCTGGAGCAGGCTACCCATCTATGTCAAGCAAAGTTCTTCATTAGCACTCTTCAAGAAAAATCTTGATGAGTGGATCGGAAATAGGAAATACACCCCGGGGATCACTTCTGTGTCTCTGCTCAACAGTGGCACAGGAAAATAACTTTCTTGGGTGGAGTAAGCCAGGGGACATTGTTGGCTAGGCTTACTTAGGCCCTTGGGCTGATAGCCTAGTACCTACTTATGAACCTATGAGCCTATAAAGGCAACGTTCATTTGTGTATGTACCTGCTGTCTTTGCAGGAGAGGAGAAAAATCATCATATTGTTGTACTGGCTGAGTCAAGGGAGGACCCTGAGTGCTTAAAATGTAAATTTGGAGAAACGTGTAACCCCCAGACAAATATTACAATGGAAAGGCACTTATTTTATACAAGGGATCAAAAGCTTGGTGAAACTTTTGTAGCATATATAACTTATTTAAGAAATAAGGCTAAAATGTTCAGATTAGGTGATTTAAGGGATGAGTTGATAAAAGATAGACTTGTGTGTTGCATTAAAGATGATGCTGTTAGAAAGATTTTGCTTTGTGACAATGATTTAACTTTGAATAAGGCCTTTGAGATTTGTCAGATATATGAGCTCACAGAAAAGCACACACATATGCTTACAAATGAGAGATGTATACTTCCAGTAACTTCTAGAGCTCATGTTGATAGTATGCAGCGCATGTTCAGAAGAAATAGGCCCAGGCATATGGCAGCAACTGTTGCCCCTGCAGCACCCACTGGTAAACCTAAGAGCTTTCTAGCAAGTTCCAGAGTTTGCACAGTCTCAGTGAAGTGTAAGTGTGTGTCAGCAATCTCAAAGCATGGGCCCCCACCCAGTTTCATTGTCAACTGTCATAAATGTGGTGAAAATTATGAATCTAAAAGGGAAAAATGTTTAGCTTTTGGTCACCAATTCCACAAATACAATAATTGGAATCATTACAAAAGGTTTTGTAAATCAAAAGGCCCACATTCTTTTATAAAAAGGGAACATGTTTAGAAATGAGTTGATCAATTAGAAAGCTGCAACCCTACTCTTTATGTGGATGGTGTGTCAGTGCTTCATGAAACAGTCAATGCAGTAGATTTAGGGGCAAAAAATGAGGTATTTTGTAGTGTTCATATAAAGAGAAAACCCATAGAGCTCAAAGTTGACACAGGTTCCAAGTGCAATGTTATGTCAGCAGAAACATTTGCTTGAGTGTGTCATGGTGAAGGGCTTAATTTGGCAAAGTGTGTGAAGCTTGTTGCTTATGGTGTTGAAAAAATTCAAACTGAAGGCTCAGTAGTGCTTTCATGTTACTCTGCTGGAAGATGCTATGACTTGTTATATTACATGGTCAAGAGGCACATGCAGCCATTATTAGGGCTCAGAGACAGTTTGAAAATGGGACTACTTCAATTTAACAAGGAAGTCTATCATGTTAGCTTAAAAGACCACTACTCTAATTTTGCCCAGTATATTTTTTCTACCTATGTTGATCTTTTCAAAGACAAACTACGGAAGCTTACAGTTGTGTACTCCATGAAGTTAGACTCAGATGTCAGTCCAGCTATCAGGCCAGTTCAGAAAGTTCCAATAGCTATGCAGAACAGAGTCAAAGCTGAGTTAGATAAAAGGGTGCTAATAGGTGTGATTTGTCCAGTTGATGAACCTACTGTATGGGTATCTTCCATGGTGGTAGCTCATAAGAAAAGCTCAGATATGAAAAGAGCTATTTTGCTGATTTACAGTCCCCTGTCCTAAATGTATTAAAATAAGCAAGTTTGCCATTGCACACACACATAAACACACACACACACACACACACACACACACACACACACACACACACACACACATGGATTATTTTTAAAAGCAGTTGATGACTTCTGATTACAAAGGGAATCTTGCTCCATAGTTTTGAAGGGATTGTATAATATACATCTGCCATATATATCATTTTCTATTACTGCCATTCATTTTTAGTATTTGATTTCTCTGATAATACGCCCTTCAGATGTAAGTTCCCAACTTACATTTTCAAACTGAACTGGATTAGATACTGTATTGTTGTTTAAACAGAGGTCAGCTCTAAAATGAAAAAAAAATATAATGACAGTTGCTAAAACCTGTAATGGTTCATGTTTCCAGCACTATTATTTTTTCTAATAAAGTGTTGCTATTTGTTTTTTAAGGTAGCCTGTCTGAAAGCAAAAAAACATACTCCCCAGGATTCAATACAATATGTGTAAGCTTCAAGCAGAGCCTACATGAAGTGTTACCATGGATGCGATATTGCTCATTGCATGGCTTCGTGCCATACATAATAATGAGGTGTGGAAAGTGTAAGCAAGGTTTCGCAGTTCGCAGCTCGCAGCAGTCTTGTTGCCACGAAATCTCTTAGGTCAATGCGGATAGCATTTCCATGTACAGTCACTGGCCATAAAAGCTTGCAAGCAAATGTGGATAGCAATACTGTATAAGTTAAAGCAGCTCTGGTGCAAGAATTTGTGTGAAATGCTACTATAACCACCAGGACTACACATATACCTCTCACATAACTAATTTTGGGTCTTAAAAAGTTCATGTTGCATGAAGTTCCATATTACTTTAAGATGTTAGTAAGCCATTAGTATGTTTTCCACATTTTGACCATTTGTTGCAAATTATGAGGGCTATTGTTCCTCATTTTGGAGACGAAAACTTGAGAGCTATGGCACAGATATCACTAATTCTGCAGAAGGATAGTATGACAGAACTGCTTTTATTTTTCCCCTTTCTTTAGTTTTCTTCATTTTAAATTTCTTTTTTTGCTACTGTTTGTGTGCTGCATTTTGTAGCGCAAAGGCTGGAAGTAGAAAACCCATCCCCCATGTTTGTGTGATGGTAACCATCGTGCTACATTTTCAAACACTGTGCACACACCCAGTAAGTGCACGATAACTGGAACTGGCTGCAAAACATCAGGATATAAAGCGCAATTGGCAGGAAAACCTCATTCTGGATTGGGCTTGATCTCTGGTAGTCATGTCTAGTGCTTTTGGTGAGGAAGTGCACTTCCAAGCTTGGAGGTGGGATGTCCAGGAGTCCAAAGTGTTTGTTAGACCCCTAGTTCAGTATTATGGGCCTCAGTTACTGCAGAGGGACTACTCAGGCTCAGAATACAAATCTGAAGCATGGAATAGTGTTGCCAGTGTTTGAGCAGAGCTACAAGTATCTCCCAAACTAGTGAACAATGTTGACACCACTTTGACGACCTCATGAGGAGGAAGAGGGACACCCTCGACTATTGGAATGAGGAATTTAGGACCGGGGGCACCCCACATATGTGTAAGTATCAATTACAGTGACTACTTGTAAGAGTTAAAAGCTGAATATAATCAAGACTGGTATTCATAATGGTATTATGTTCTATTTTTTCCACAGCTTCCACAGAGAGAGTTCTGAATGTGAGGATCCATGCCATAAGATTGGGAGGGATACAAGAAGCTTGTGGTATGTATGCATCAGAACAGTACTGTTATTGTAGCAAAGCTGAAGACATATTATTTGGAAATTAATACAGTTGTATCAAATTGAGTACGCATATCACAACTGTAAAAGAAAGTATGCATGCCTTAGTCTGTAGCATAAAGCAACAGTTCCATATTCTCAAACAACAGTGAGCGTGCATCTCTCAACTTTAAAAGGAAACTATGCATGTATTAGTCTGTAGGACAAAATAACAGTATAGTATTAGAAAGTAGTCCGAGGCTGTGAGTTCAAAAACCACACTTCCCAAATATACAATACTGTTAAGTTTTCATCATTATTGCAATGTAACTTCAGACTTCTGTACCAGTGGCACAAATGGTCTGCTGTAAAATGTAATCTGTAATCAGTATAATGTGGCCCCCATATGTGCAATATATGTACACATCAAGGATTGCTTGCTGCAATCTGTACTATAGTATGTATCTGTTATGAACTGGGTAGTCTTAAAAGTAATAAATAAATTAGTTAGGAGTTTGTAGTCTTAAAAGTAAAACTAAAAGAATAGAGTCAAATAATTGTATCAATACTTTGTATGTCACGTATGAAGTTAATAATTTTAGCCCTCTTTTTTCCCTCAGCCCAGCCCTTATCTTCTCTCTCTCTTTTTTAAATGTTTTCTTTTTCATTATTTTTTTCCCCACAGCACAGTAGGATAGGCCTGTCCCACAGGATCATCCTGCCCCCACTTCACTAGTTACAGCACCACTGCCCAGCACTAAGGTTGCCAACCATCCAGAATTTTCCGGACTGTCCAGAATTAAGAAAACCTGTCCGTAAAACGGAGACTGCCTTGTATTGTCCAGAAAAAATAAAATGAGTTGTAGTTGAACTTGTTGTGGCTGGGATATTATTTTTTTTTATTTAAAAAAAAAAAAAATTAAGGTAGTTCTTCTTTAAGAATGCCCTTTGCATCCAGTCACACAGAGGTGGAAGACAGGTCACAAATGCAAACGCCTGTTGCGTCTGTGTAACGGATTGATTTGCATCTTTGTCTTTCGCATGTGGAGTTTGAATTCCAGTTCAGAAGCCATTTTTTGAACTGTGCAGTGGATGATAATCATGAGATTCGAATAAATTACCCTTGAAATGTTATATGTTATAAACTATAAAGTTGGATTCAGAATGCTGGATGAAGATATAAGGTAGTTCCAATTTACAGGAACTGTTATTTATTGTGTGTGTTGTTGCTAAATGCTAATATGTAATCAGAGTACACATCTAGCTTTTGTTGTCTGAGGTTTTTAGTAAAGCTGTTAGTTTGCGTACAAGTTAGATTTATAATTTTTCTGACTTAACTATACATTTCCACAAGGGGATACTAGTTAAGAAAATGAGCAAACAGATAATCTTCTATAGCCATGGGTGACAGCATTCAGTTTGCACCTGAAAATGTTAAAATATACCTTGTTAGTTGTGTTTAACAAGATAAAACAGCACTTTTACAGAATGGCAGACTTGTTTTAATGGTTCCTAATTTATCAGTTTGTCTAATCATATTCAGAGTATGACTTCAGCTTGCTTGAATAATTTTTGGAAATGCTGTTTTGGTTAAGTTGAGTTTATAAGCTGATGTCATTTGTTGTGTCTCAGAATAATAATATAAGGTCTAAATAGTCTGTTCAGCGTACCTGTACTTTTCTGACTATGTGACATAGGCTGTATCAAATTTTAGAAAATGTAGTTAAACTATAGGCTTGTGAACTGTTTTGTAACTTTCAGTTGCATAGACAACTGAAAGTGTAGTAAACCAGTTGTATGCAGTTTTGGATATTGTATGTCTTGGGTTGATTTGAACGTTTATAGGGAAGAAGTATTCCACAGCATGTAGATGGATTGCTGATACTGCCTTGTATTTTAAGGAGGTGGGGTACTGCAGTCCTGATTAATCTCCTTTGGATGAAATGCCTAGCAACTATGAACCTTTTTCAGTTTGTCATCCATCATATACTGCAATATTATCAGCTTACCATTTTTAATGTAATATAGGCAATTTATTCTTCAAGGGCAGCCAGCAGCCAGGCACTAAATTTGTAGATGAAACACTGAAATATAAAGTTGTTTGCTACCAGCGACCTTTTTATTAGTTATAGCTCTCTTTAAAGTGGGTTTATTCAGTTGGCCTTTACTTCTGCAGAGATTGTGCATATTGACTGATACTGGTGGATTCTAATGACAGACGTTTGACATTTACATTTGAAATATTCTGAACTGGGCAGTTTTGTCATTATTGGGTCATATGTTTTTGTTTCATTGCTTACTAGAAAAAATGTTCAAAACTATAAATTTAAAACACACTGTAAAAAGTGGTGCTGTATTATACAAGGAATATAATTTAATTATTATATATTATAATTTAATACAATCAGGAAGGTGAATCAAATAACTTTTGCATAGTTCTAAAAATGTGTGCAAGAGGCCTGTGATTTGAAAACAGCCCAAAGGTAAACTTAATCTGCCACTGGCCAGATGCATTTTCTTTGAATGTGGGCTTCAGTGCTATTTCAGTGAATGTGAGTTTCAAAGGCAGAGAAGTTTTAATGCCAAGTCTGTTTTCATTGTGAGAGAATTACTTCGTTTAGCAAATGTCTATCAGTGTTTGTGCTATAAAATTCAAACGTTTTAAATTAAATCCAAATATCTGTAATCATTGTAGAAGTAAAGCAGAAAACAGTATGCACACTGAGAGTTTTGAGCAGTGTTTATAGCAGCTGGGGAGAAATACAATTAATGTATTCAGCATGTATCAAAATGTCTGGCTAAATATAAAAAGTAGACAGAAAACTATATGAGAAGTAGAAACTACTAACAGGGTGTAACTTTTTTTCCTGAAGTAATGGGACACTGGAATGGTGTGTGTGTGTGGGGGTACTAAAAAGGGACGCTGGAATGGTGCGTGGGGGGTACCAAAATTACATGTGTTTTGCTTTCATGTACTTGTCCAGAATTTTTTGACATGAGAAGTTGGCAACCCTACCCAGCACGTCTGGGACCCAATTTGGCAGCACCCCGGCTGCTGCCCCTGCACTACCTGGGCCATTGAGTAGTTCTGCCCTGCAGGATGGGCCAGTGGTTCCCTCTGGAAGCAGTGGTGGAGGTGGCGAATTTATCATCCATGATGAACTGCCAGGGTTGGTGCATAGGATTGTGAGCCGCACTGTTGGAGCATGCCTATGCTGGATGGAGACCCTGCTCTCTATCTTCATGCAATATACCAGGAGGATATGCAGATGTCGGGCACTGCAGCCAGCAGTGCAATGAGGTGACTGTGATGACACTCCAGTGGGTGAGGACTTACCATCCCTGTGTCTTGTATGTGCTGTCTGTCTGCAATTGCTTCCTCACCTACCCAACCTACCTGACTCAGACATACCAATGTCCCTTCCCAAACATTCCTGTCTCTCTCAAAAAAAATAAATGGGCACCTGTCCCACAAAAAGAATATTCGTCCCATACATAGCTATCTATTTCACAAATGTGTCTTCTTGACACACCTGATTCAGTCCAATTGGCTATACAACATGGTTGTGTTGCTGTCACCCCTCTCTGTAGAGGTGACAGTGGAAATTCAGCTTATATTCTTCACAGATAATAATTTTCTACTGTGGAAGAAATTAATAACTGTGGTTCTTTCCTACCACCCTCCTGCATATTCCTGCCCTCCTTTCACTTTGTTTTTCCCCCCGGTTGAACCCTATTTCACCTCTTTCCTATCTTCCCCATTTCTTTTCTTAAAAGACTTATTGTGTGATGGAGCGCATTCCACTCCAGTGCGCAGCAATGGCAAAAAGCAGTTACAAGTGTTAAATAAAGTTGTATTCAAAATCAGTATAATCTAGCCCAAAAATGTACATATGACTACACTGAGTGAATGAACATGCGCTGCCACAGAGTTAGTTAATTAGCAGGTGTATTTTAAAGACTCCATACCAACTATCACACTTTAGAAACACATCTCAAGTTTGCGCACTGCTTATATGGCTCAAGTATGTAGAAGGTCAACTATGTTCCTATGGATAATGTCCATGCTGATGCCTTCTTTAGCCTTGCACATAACACTTGTTAGTCATATAAGTTATTAGTTGTATTTCTGCATGCTATCAGACTGATGTGCATTGCAAATCATACATTTCATATTACATTGTATAGTGAGATAGGGCCCTTAGTTGTTAATGTTTTCACATGTATTTTTATGTAATAAAAAGGACATGGACAATAAACACCAGTAATGCAACATCAGTATATAGATTTTGATAGCGCTGTGACCAGCGGGATTGTGCATAGTTAAGCAGTACGTAAACATATGCATCCTTATATGTTTTTATTTTTTGTAGTTGTTCTGATGAAGTCCTATTGTTTGGTTTACTGGGATGAAAGCAATAACTTTTGTATGATTGGAGTGGATTTCTTCAATTAAAGTGGTGGATTTTAAGTCGTGTGTAACTTGGTGATCACTTTTCCTCCATTTTTCTCTGCAGTTCAGCCCAGGATGGCTTTTTAAGTTTGGTTAAGTTTGGGGTAAAAACAGAACAGAACTGAATGCCATTATGAATACCAGTCCAAAGTATATTCAGCTTTTAACTCTTACAAGTAGTCTCTGTAATTGGTACTTACACATCTGTGGGGTGCCCCCAGTCCTACATTGCTTGATCCAGTATTCAAGGGTATCCCTCTTTCTCCTTAGGAAGTTGCTGTGGTGATGTCTACATTGCTTACCAGTGTGGAGGATACCAGTAGCACTGGTTAAAGCCTGGGCAAGACTATTTCATGTGTATGACTTGTATTCTGTGCCACGATAGTCCCGCTGCAAAAGTCTGGGCCCATGTTCATTCACTAAGAATCCAATAAAGACTTTAGACTCCTGGTGACCCTATCTTTGAGCACAGAATTTCAATCCCTCTCCATGAACACCTGCCATGCCTATCACAGATCAAGACCAATGTAGAATGATGTCTTCAAGTCAATTGCAGGTATTGCACTGACTGAGAGAGTGCACCTTTTTGTTTTGCAACATTTGAAAATGTTGCACATCGCTTACCATCTCACAGAGTACTCAAGGGTGTGCACTGCTGAGCAACATGTTTAGTATTAATTGAATGCATCCAGTTTCTATCCGTGGCTGTATGGGTCCTGTCTGCTACCTGGGTGGTCCATTTATCCAGTCTATGCACTGCCATGCTTCTCGCAAACCAGATGAGCACAGCCAAACCTGTTTGTGCTAAGCAGCGCATAGTGCAAACACTGGCCCCAAAAAAGGGGAAGTAATAGTTGAAATGAGGAAAATCAATCCATGACATACACAGTAGAAAATGTTAGTACACATAAGATAAGTCTACATAGGTCTGGATTTCAACTCTCATTCCAATGCACCTTCAGAAAACAGGATGGGTGCCTTATCCCTCTTTGCCACACAAACAGATTTGCAGCAAAGAACTGAAGTCATTCCTCACACATCCAAGTGCAGCTGAATGTACAATGATATCAAGGCATAAACTGTTATTTGTACATTTATTATATTTAGTATATTTTGATGTAGTGCATTTAGTGATCACACAACGTGTTATGACTATTGCTTGCAAATATACAGCTGTGTCGTGCCTTTCTGTGTTTCTTGGTCATTCATCAGTCATTTCACCAGCACTCAGAGACATGCAGTGTGTAAGCCAGTCTATATTATTGACCTTAAAATGTATGTGGATATTAATTGGGAATAATATGCTATGCAGTTGCCAATAACTTAAGGGCAGGTTGGTTGGCATAGACTGCTCTTTTAGGGGGAGCAAAGTTGAGTTCCTGGTATGGCACATGAAATGGTACATTGTTCTTTTGAGGGGTGGGGGACAAAGTTGAGTTACTGTTATGGCACAAAGAAGCATAGTGTTCCTTTGGGGTGAGCAAAGGTGAGGTACTGTTATAGCAAAAAAAAGAATGGACTGTTCTCTTGGGGGGGGGGGGTTACTGCTATGGCACAAACAAGGATATTTGCTCTTGTTACCCTCCTTGTTTTACATCCTGCCTGTTGTTTAATCTTGTGAAGGTTGTGAACTGAGAAACTGCAATGTGTCTCATTACTTTCTAATGTCTCTCTTTAATGATTTTCCATTACAAACATATGGTGCTAAACTGAGTACAGTACTTTGGAGAGGTTTGACTGTGTGAATCTTTGATGAGTGAGGCCTACTACTTGCTAATGGGCACCTATAACTCAAATAAGTCTATTTTGTCACAGGTTAAAGTAATTTCTGTACAACTCTCCCACTTCTGACTTGTGTACTGTACCAAGTGATGAAATACAAGGATATGCCATGATATTAAACAAGATACTCCAGGTTCAGGACTTGGGTGTACTTTGGAAGGCCAAAGACCACAACACTAACTTTCAGAATCCCGAGATGAGAAGGTCGACAACATCGGAAAACTGATGTCCCTGAACACTAAGTAACCTGGAGGTGTTTTTGGACAAAAAAAATGGGCAGTGAGAAGAAATAAGTAAGTGTGTGCGTCTGTAGGTGAAATTGGTGTGTGAGTGTGTGCATGAATACAGCCAAGCTGGATGCTAGCTCTTCATCATGGTGTGTTAGATAGGTGTGAGCCATGTATGGTAGAGGTGGTAGTTCATCTCTGTCATCCCTGACCATGAGAACTGGCTCTGCCAGGAGTTGCACTGGTACGTTGACATCTAGGACCACGCTCAGATGCAGTGTTGTTAACTGAACATGATTGCTGTCTGCTGGATGAGCTCCCTTCGTGTGAATGCCCAGGATCACAACCCCATGGCCTACCAAGTCTGGGTGTGGATAGCATACTCACTGACAGAGCAGTGGAAGTACTGCCACTACAGAAGCGTGATCGGGCACAGCCACATTGGCTATCAGCAGATGTGGCTGACCTATGCCCAGCAGATGTTCTATCAAAGACACTGCTCATTCCATGACAGATACCCCTCAGTCCATCACAGACACCCCTCGTTCCAAAGTGTCATTCATCTGATCTAGTGAATCAGAAACACTGTGGAGGCAATCATGCATATCAGACTGAGCCGCATCCACAACCCTAAGCATTTGTCTGGAGCACCTATGGGAATGTGCCTGTGCCTCCATGATGGCCCTAAACATATGTAAAGTGGCACAGGAAGTGACACCTGCACCAGGTGGAGAAGGGACAGCAGGCCCCCTCCAAGCACTCCATCAATCCTCCTGTGTGGCACCTCACCCATACTTTACAGCCAGACTCAATGGGCACTGAAGCTGCAATAGCCACACTTCCCTGATCAATGTCCTCAAGCTCCACCTGTCCAATATCTGTGGGCTCAGTGGACTGGATAGGTGTAGGCCTACTGGCTGTGTGCAGTGTAAATGCAGGGGATAGCAGTATGTCAAACTCTATGTCAGACTCAACCTCTGCACCCTCTGACCATGCCTCAGGTTGGCCACCATCATCATCAGAGTCTGCTGAGACACTGACATCAGGTGGTACAGGGCCCACAGTTTCACTCTCAGATGCACCTGTGATAAAAAACAAGAAACACAGGGATGCATTTATACCAGCACTACTATAGTGCAATATATGCTAACAAAGTAACACTGCTGCCACTATTACACAGTCCAGCAATACACACAAGATGCCTGAGATCAATATCACACACTACAATATTTGTTTAAATTGATAAGCAGTACTGACATCAAACTAATTGGCTTGCCAACTTCAGAAGGCAAGTGTGCCTGGAGGCCAGATGATTCTGAAGAAGTTAAGCAAGAGGTAAGGGCAACAACATTATAATCAACAGTAACACAGATGTTAATACCTTTGCCCCTTTATAGCTTCAGTAAACAATTGTTTAAACAAGAATGTGATTGACAACTCCAAACTAAGCTTATACCTGTAGCAATCTTTAAACCCCACCAATCAAATAAATACATGTGACACAGATTTAACTTATTTATTTAAATTCTTTATCTATACAACAATGTTCAACTGTTCAGATAACAAGATATAGACAACGGACTCTCCTCTCCTTCACAAAATCCAAAATACAACTCTGACCCAAAGAAACCACCAGCTGTGATTTACAAAGAAGGCAACCAAGTAAAACAAAATGTCTTTATTTTCTAGCGCTTCGGTGTTTCCACCTTCAAGGAATATCAAACAATAAAAATACAAACCATGTACTCTTACATATAAAACATTCAATTAACATCACACATCCACTAATTAAACAATGAATTTCTATCTTAAAGCAAACATTTCCAATTTAACTCGTTGTTTAAACCAGTAGGTGTCATAGTTTTATACTTCAAAATAAAAATGCTTTCTTTATATACTAACTTTTGTTTTAATACATTTTCATCATTGCCTAAACATTTCAGTCTCTAAAACAGTACCCTGTAGCAAAGTCATATCACTGTTATGAAACATCCTAAAATGTAAGGCAATTATTTTGTCTTCTCTCTTATTTTTAACATCTCTAACATGTTCCATGAATCTGACACGAAATTCTCTCTTAGTTTCCCCTATATAATAAAGTCCACATGGACATTTAAGTGCATATATTACCCCTTTACTTCTACATGTATATGTGTCTCTAGGTTTAAATTTAATCCCATTTATACTATTAAATGTATTAACAATATTTGCACAAATACTGCATCTATTGCAGCATACTGTGCCCCGACTTAAACTTATTCTCGGTATATCTATTTTTGGCATATAAAATTTCCCATGAACAGCCATATCCTTCAAATTCCTGTCCCTTTTATAAGAAAAAAATGGTTTATTAGGAAGAATATTTTCAAAAACTCTGTCTTCTAACAAATATTTCCAATAATACTCTATCAGAACTTTCACTTCCTCACTTTTTACATTATACACAGATACGTAATAAATTGCATCTCCTTTTTCTTTATTTTGTTCATCAGCTCTTCTAATTTGATGCTTATTCCTTCCTCTATATCTATTTTCATCCCTATCCATACCTATTTCATTCCTTATTCTAATTTGGGCCTGTTTCAAAATACCTGGGTCATAACCCCTTTGTAAGAACATATAATTTGTCCTTTCCATCTCCTTTATTAACTCATTCTTGTCACTACATAGCCTGAAAACACGCACTAATTCACCATAAGGTAAAGCCTCCAACACATGGGAGGGATGACAACTTGAGGCATTTAAATATTGGTTACCATCCACAAATTTCCTATGAATGTTGGACAAAATATTCCCATTTTCCATGCCTTCCAAAATAAGGTCTAAATACACCACCCTATTCCCTTTCTGAAGTCCATCGACTGCTAGACCCAAAAGGTTCCTATGCATATCTGATATAAAGTTGTCTACTTCTTCTTCACCTACCCCACATATGAATATTAAATCGTCAATAAAAAGAAAATAAAAATCTACATATTTCTTCATAAAATCCAAATTAAATAAAAACCTTTTCTCAAAAAAATTCATAAAAAGGTTCACATACATGGGGGCAAAAGCTGCCCCCATTGCTGTACCCTGTTTCTGTCTATATAATATATTGTCAAAATAAAAATAATTATTTTTTAAACAAAAATCTACCATATTGGTTACAAAACAAGCTAAAGGACTATCGCCCAAAAAATACCTCATCACCTCCAAGCCATCTTTATGTTGGATAGAGGTATATAAGCTCTTAACATCAATTACCAACCAATACCTATTCTTATTCCATACTAACGAAGAAATTTTATGTAAAAAGTCCACACTATCTTTTATATAAACAGGAGATTTGAGGACATAGGGTAATAGTATTTCATGTAGTACTAAACCAATGTTATGCAAAAAATAATTACAAGCAGAAATAATAGGTCTTCCCGGAGGTTTGACCAAACTTTTGTGTATTTTAGGCAGACAGAAAAAAATGGCTATTTCACTTTTCCAATTAAATAATCTATCCCTAACATCTTTTTCATTGAAATATCCTAATCTAACATTCCTATCCAACATTTTTTGAAACTCAATCACTGCTTGTTCATATTTGCTTTTATTACATTTTTCATATACCTCGGTATTCTCCAAGTGTTCCATGCACATATTATGGTATTGTAATGCATTCATAATAACTATTTTATTCCCTTTATCTGAAGGTTTAATTACTATGTCCTTTCTATCGCTTAATATCCTCAAAGCTTGCCATTCCTTCAGAGTTAGGTTATAAGACTGTTTGATAATATATTATCACAGATGTTCTCACATCTAAACCCTATCATGGAACCAAATTGTGCAATACATTGATTAACAAAAGGTGGCATAAATTTGTTAAACATTGGTGTGTATGAAACATCAATCTTACAATAAGCATTAAAAGAAATATTGCCATCACTGTTACCAACAGATCTTTCCTCAACATCTTCATTACAGGAAAAGAAACTATCGTCAGATTCATTAATAAGAGAAGAATTAGATACTACAATTTCACTCATAGAATCTCTAGAAAAGTGATATTTTAAATGTACTTTTCTTAGAAATCTAAATACCTCTTGCTTTACTACATGCCCCCGAGGTAACACAGTCGGTACAAACTTCAATCCCAAACTTAATACAGAAACCTGTTCCTGCGTTAAATCACATTGGGATAAATTTAATACTAAACTCGGTTCAGTACATACCTTATTTCCTGAACCTTTTATTATATTGTTGTCCATTCCTTTGCCCTTGTTGGAAATCCACCTGGTAACCTCTTTCCGAGTTACCGGCATGTGTCCCAAAGTTTCTATTCCATTTCTGCCCCTGTTGTCGCTGTTGTTGCTTATATTGTGGGCCCCCTTGCTTCCGAAAAGTCTGTATATACTATTCCAGCTGTTGTGGTTGAGGCAACTCTGGAAACTCACCACTCGTATCAAACCGGCTTTCTTCCCCAGATGATACAAAAAAAGTGGAGAGAGTGCTCTTAAACCTTACGTGCTGACGTCTTCCTCGGTTTATTTAAATTCTTTATCTATACAACGATGTTCAACTGTTCAGATAACAAGGCCTACCTGAAAGCTCCACCTAGGATGTGGTTGGTATGTCCAAAACACTGGCTACCACATTTAGCATGTGTAGTATGGCAGTTTCCTGGGGGCTGTATGTGTTCCTTAGGTTTACTAGAAACTACTCATTGGAGGTCTGTGGTGGTTCCCTAAGAAGGCCTCCACCTGTAATCAACAGGTCACATTCTACTGCAGCTGCTCGCCTTCTTGCAGAGGTAATCATATCAGTAGCCCTGTAGCGCATCTGTTCATAACTTCATCCATGGCCACCCATGAAGTTCAGATCTGCAACAGTTTGCTGCCATATTTGCAGATGAAGGGCCATCTGTCACCTTCCCTGTAAAGTAAGAAGACACCATGTTGCCAAAAACAATCAATGATAACCTGGGTTTCATCTGTAAATGGTCTCTGGCATGGATTGAGGCATCTCCCTGCCATTATTGTAGGTTTGGTTTTCTAAAATAAAACAGGTGTACAATACACATAGATATCATATAAATATAAGATAAGTGTTTACAGATGCAACATGAAAGGTAGCCAGTCACTATTTCTCAATAGTGAAACATTAAACAGTCTACATATGTGCTGTAACAGGCAGGATGCAAAAACAGAAAGTAAGAAGAGCAACATATCCTTGTTGGTGCCATAAGAGTAACTCACCTTAACCACCACCCCCACAAACAGCAAATGACCCTTTTGGCTAACAACACATTTTTGAAATGCTAAAAGTGCTGTCAAAAGACCTGCCCTGAAACATCTGTACATCTTTCTCACACAGCATTCCTTTCCATGTATTTACATGTTTTGCTAGTCATGTGTACCTCTGAAATGGCTTGACAAACATGGCCATGCCATCAGTCCACTTTTAAGTAATGCATACAGATAACACTGTAATAGCCTGTGCTTCACATTATTGTTAAATACATTCAAGCATATGCAATATGTAGGTGACAAAATGGAAACATACCTTCTGAGATGCAGTACTCCACTTGACAGATATCCTGTAGTAAAAGCTTGCAGTCACTGTTCTAAATATGTAGAACTCTTCTCAACATCAGTTTTCCTAGCTACAGGGTGGCCTTTTTATATGGTGTAGATTAATAATGGATTGCAGCTGTGGGTGATTACTGTTTGGGAGGATGAATTCACAACAGCACTACAGGCTGCCTTACTTCCACTGAGTAAGTCAGTTTAGATCTATAAAGTTTCTCTGGAGAGCCCACAGGCCTCTCATCAATCTAAGACAGATGCTACAAAACATACCATGATGTTTGTGTATATATTTAAAGCCATGTCACTATAACCTGCCTGGTATAGGATGAGGTCACATCTGCCTGGCCTCCAGACCACTGTCTGACCATGCCCTGGTGGGATTACTGCATACCCGTAACTATCATATAGCTGATGACATCAGCATAGTCTGTTGAGGCCAGATTAAGTTTCCCACATGCTGGTATAAAATGCTGTCTGTAATGTCAAGCATTAATTCACACACTCAGAGATACACTCACACACACACACACACACACACACACACACACACACACACACACACACACACACACCCACACACCTGACTGCAGTGAGACTAGAACTCATACCTATCTAAGTACACAGACTACAAAACACAGTACTTAACACAATCACCACAGATAAAGTCTGACTTGGAGTGTTTCAGACAACAGTTTATACCTGATAACATTAGGAGTTTTTGTTGAGGACAAGATAACAGTGTGCAGCACGTTACTGTAAAATGTTCTTTGTAATGTCAACCACTAGATCTCACATGTACACACACACACACACACACACACACACACACACACACACACACACTTGACTGCAGTGAGAATAGAACCCCTACCTATCTAAGTATACAGACTACAGAATACAGTACTAAATGTAAGCACCACAGATCAAGTCTGACTTGGAGTGTCTAAGACAACAGTTTATAGTTGATGACATCAGCAGTGTCGGTTGGGGACAAGATAACAGTGTCCCACATGCTGATGTAAAATGCTCCATATAATACCAAGCAACTGCTCACAAACACACACACACACACACACACACACACACACACACACACACACACACACACACACACACACACACACACTCACACACAATCAACTGAAGTGAGAAGAAAACCTCTAGTTATCGAAGTGCACAGACTACAGAACACAGTACTTAATGCAAATGCCATGACACAAGTTTGATTTATACAAGAGTGCAGGTGAACTTATAGGAGATGACATCAGCAGGCCACATGAGGCACAATGGCTTGGGAGGCCTGCATAGACACATATATTCATAATAACTGCTTGCACAACTCAAAAACAAAAAAACAAACTGGTGGAATACCACTGTTGCAGGTCACCGCACCTCCAAAAGACTCCCGGTAATCCAAAAAATAATCGAGACTCCTGGTCAAACTCTGTTTATATGAGAACACCAATAAACGAAATCACCAACTTGAAAAATTTTATTAAGCTTAAAACCAAGTTTTTCATCGGCGCTCTGCACCAACGTCTTCAGAAAGCAGACTTACACACAATACATTTGTCCCTTTATATAAGCATCATAACCCCACTCAAAACATGCCCCCTTAAAAAGCTCATGCTTATATAAAGGGACAAATGTATTGTGTGTAAGTCTGCTTTCTGCTTTCTCGGCGACCTGCAACGGTGGTATTCCACCAGTTTACATATATTCATAATGTCATATGAAGCTACTAGCCTAATAGCATTTAGAAGCCTAGCTGAGTAACAACACAAGTACCCTTACTGAGCATAAGTGGATGTTTTTGTTTCGCAGACCGATGTTGCGAGCACCACCATGACGAAGCATACAACACTATAGAGTACACTTTATAGTATGGTTGATATATGTGTTGGAAAAAATACTGAGACCCCAGGGTTGTAGCACTTATTGGGGGAGGGAGGACACATGTATGCATTGCAAATATTTGATGCATAGTTATATCAGGCACTGAGTTTGTTATGTTTTCCCATGTAGTTTTATGTCATACTAAAGAAATTGATAATAAACACCAATAATAAAGCGTCATATCCCTAGTGTAGTTAGCAGCAGATTTGTGTGATGGTTAACAAAGTGTACACTCATGCAAGATACACCTTTTTGCACATAGGTAGGCAGTGCAAAAACTCAAGCTGCATTGATACCATCTCACAGTTAGTATTATCTAGCATATATCTGCTAGGTATCAGCACCACATTTATGCGATGGTAAGCAGAGCACAACAGTGGCAAGCAATGCAATTTCAGGGTTATTATATGTACATGCAGTTGTGTATGTGTTGTTGGCAAAAGTGAAAGCCATGTCAGTTCCTATAGAAGGAATACATGTATAGAACTATATAGTACACAGTATACCCACAGTCATACATTTGATCATAAATGTTATAATACATATATTACTAAATCAATAAAACTAATACTGTATAGAATTTGCTGTTTTTGAACCCAGGTCCATATGTATGGCAGTTCAAGAGTTACATCTGTTGCCACAAGAAGGTTGAGGAGACAGTTCTGTTTTGCACTTCACTGCTGTAAACTGCAATGTCACAGCAGTAAAACAAAGGTTGCACACTCTGTACCAGAACCCACTACCAGCTATACTCCAGCCTGGGTTTTCGCAATGGCCGAGAGCATTAATTGAATGTATCCACTTTCTATTTTTGGCTGTCTGCTTCCTAGGTAGTCCAGGTTTTCTTGCGTCCACAATGCTGTGCTTCATGCAAACCACCTAAACAAGCCAAATCTGAATTTATTTGTTCTCCAGTTGTACTGTCTGGACTATGTGGCACATCACAAAAAAAGTGGAATTAAAAACAAAAAAGTAGGAAAAAAGGGAGACATACGTGAAATGAGCAAGAGCAATGGATGGCATAAACTGTAGAAAATTATAATACACATGAGATATTTATACATAGTTTGAGATTTAAACTCTCACACCAATGCAGCTTCAGAAAACAGGACGTATGCCTTATTCCTCTTTGACACACAAACAGCTTTGCAGCAAATAACTGATGTCAAATCTTCACACAACTAACTGCATCTGAATGTACACTTCTATCAAACCATCAGCTGTGAATTGTACATTTAGGTTCATAGGTTTGTACTAGGCTAATGGCCTTGGAGCCTTTACAAGCCTAGCCCATAGAAGTGCCTTGGCATTGTGCAGCCTAACATTAGTTCCCAGTGCCTCTTTAATTCTCTTTATTATATTTGAACTTAGTGCACCTAGTGATCACACAGCCTGTTATGATTATACTTGCAAATATACAGCTCTGTATTACGTCTGTGTTTCTTGTTACTTCATCAGTTATCTGACCAGTAGTGTGAGACATGCAGTGTGTAAGTTATTTCATATCCTTAGCCTTAGAATTTGTGAGTAGAGGATATTAACTGGGAGTTATATGCTATGCAGTTGCCAGCAACTGAAAGCTAGTTTGTATGGCACAGATAGGGATATACTTTTCTTTAGGGGGCAGTATATCTGAGTTACTGTTATGGCGCAAACAAGGGTGCACTGATCTTTAGAGGAGGAACAAAGCTCAGTTACTGCTATGTCACAAACAAGCATAGCATGTTATTTTGTGGGGAAGCAGAGGTGTTACTGCTATGGCACAAACAATGATATGATGCTCTTATTACTGTCCTTGTTCTGCATCCTTCCTTTTGTTTGATCTTGGGAAGGGTTGTGAAGTCAGGAAACTACAATGTGTATCCTTACTTTTGAACTTCTCTCTCTTTAATGATTTAGCAGTACAAAGGTATGGTGCTAAACTGAGGTCATGCAGTAATCATCAATATTCTTGAGAGGTATGAGTGTGTGGATCTTTAATGCCTGAGGCCTACTACTTACTAATGGACACCTATAAATCAAATAAGTCTCTGCTGTCACATGTTAAAGCACTTTTTGTACAAATCCACCAATATTTACATGATTACTGTACTAACTTACAAAATACAAGGATGTGACATAATATTATTCAAGAATACAGTCTAGGTTCAGGGCTTACTTTGCAAATGCAGCAGTTGACAGAATTGTAGGTCTGATGCAATCAGAAAACAGCCAACACATGGAGAGATAAAGGTTGTGAGTTGTCTATCATCAATTTTACTATATACACACACACATATATATATATATATATATATATATATATATATATATATATATATATATATATATATATCTGAGTGTGTGTTTGTGTGTGTGTGTGTGTGTGTGTGTGTGTGTGTGTGTGTGTGTGTGTGTGTGTGTGTGTGTGTGTGTGTGTGTGTGTGTGAAGGAGAAAGGTATAAGGCACCTAGGTGGTCAGTGAATGATGCATTGTCTCTTAGCTTCCAGACACAGCAGCTGGTGATTCCTCCTCTGAGTCCTCCTCTAACTGTAGCAGTGGTGACCTAGGCTTTGGTGGATGGATGTGTGTCCCTTCCCCAGACTGATCCTGCTGCAGCTGTTTCTGCATGATCAGGTTGTGTAGAATACTGTGAAGACCTGTGTACATGTGCATGGATTATACTTCAGGGCTCCAACAGATGTATCTAGACACTGGAACCATGACTTCAGCAGCCCAAACACATGCTCTATAATGTTTCTGGTGTGAGCATGTTCCTCATTATGGCATTCTTCTGTGGCTGTGTGTGCACTTCTCATGGGTGTCATCAGCCACAGTTCCACTGCATAGCCAGCATCTCCCAGTAAATTTCCCTGTGGAATGTCTTCCCTAGCAAACATTTGGTACAGATGTGATGTGTACCAGATGTGGCAGTCATGATAACACCAGGATTGCCAGCACACATATTCAAGATAATTCTCTGCGCATTACAGATGACCTGGCAGTTGATGGAGAAGTATCCTTTGCAATTAACATAGATTCTACCCTGTTCACCAGATGGTGCCTTAATGTGCACGAGTGCAATCTATAGCACCTAATATTTCAGTGTAGTGCGCTACATGGTAGGACTGCGACATATTGCTGGTCCTCTCCTCAAATGTATGGGGAAAACTTAGGTGCTCATTGGCATGTATGATCCTGGATGCTGATGTCTGTGACACACCCATCATGTCCCCAGTTAGTCTTTGAAAAGTGCCTGTAGCTAAGATTCAAGATCTTAGTTTCTACTAGGATGGGTTCCCCTCAACTGGCTCTGGCTCTGAGTTGAGGGTAGCAGAGTTCACAGAGTTCTTGTAATGTTCTTGTCCACCCTGTAGCACCTTACAATCTTCAGGTCATATAGCATCTGATAAGTTACCTTGGCCTGAACAATCTTTTCCTTCTCAGCCTAGGTCTATTGTCACCAGTATCTGCAGCACTGGCTTCAGCCACTTGCACATACATATGGAGCAAAGCTGCAACAGCCCCTAGCACTGTGTCCAGTTAAAATTTCCTTGTCTCTATTTCAATGGTATTGAAGTATTCAGGAAAAAAGAGAATGGAAGATACATAAGTAAGACTTCCCACTAGCACAGCTGTAGAGTTATGTCCTCGGCCAAGAGTTCAAGCCAAGTCCTCCACCACTTTCTATGTGAAATCAGTGCTTCATGTCCCTGCAGCTGATACACCAACTCTTTTGAGATTTTATTTGCACACACACACACACACATACACACACACACACACACACACACACACACACACACACACACACACACACACACACACACACACACACACAAATACACAAACCTGGGAAAGGCTGCCAAAGGTTTACTAGTTATGGCCCCTTCTGCCCAGATTATAAGGTAGTTACTCTACC
This sequence comes from Protopterus annectens, assembly GCF_019279795.1. Classification (NCBI taxonomy): domain Eukaryota; kingdom Metazoa; phylum Chordata; order Ceratodontiformes; family Protopteridae; genus Protopterus; species Protopterus annectens. The sequence continues at coordinate 723,874,196 of NC_056734.1, read as the reverse complement.
AGACACTCCCAACCTAGCTACACTAAGGCTCTTACAAGGGTACTCAATTATACTGGGTGAAATTAATATTAATACGAATGGTAGTTTGACCAATGCAGTAAGGCTTTCAGGAGTCACAAAACAAATATGAGTTCTCTCAAAGGTTGAAAACTTCTCTAAAGAACCAGCAATAATGAAAAGTTTAAATATATTTAATAATAAATAATAAAAGAACATGAAAATACTAAATATCTATATACAATAAACACCAGAGTTTCAGCCACAGGAAATATTAAAATAACACAGATGAATAGATTCACACAAATACAGAAAAAAACATACTTAACTAATCTCACTATATTTTCCTGTCTAAACTAAAGAGTTACTATTCCCTGGTCACTTATTAGAGCAAGGCAAGATAAAGTAGGTGAGTGATCCTTCTGTGTTAGGTTTCCAAAACAGAGTGCCATGAGACTTCATTCTCGACTATTATTAAACATTATTTTAGTGATGAATTCCAGAATGACATCACATACATCTGGTTATCTCACTTCTGGATCCCATGCAACCTCCATTTCAAGAAACTGTCAGGATTTAGCACATATGTGTCAATACACACACACACACACACACACACACACACACACACACACACACACACACACACACACACACACACACACACACACTTGCTGAGATCTGCTGTAGCTCCTGGAAGTCATAAAACCATAAAACACTTCCATTCTTCCTACAGGAGCTAATAAACCATACTTTCTACAAACATTACATCTCTGGGTTCATTCAAAACTGTGAGATAACATCTTTATGGCCTAGGACCAGTAATTTAATTTCTTGCTCTTTTCCAAAGTTACCTGGAGCTTAGTGTAACCTCTTTTCTTCCAGTATACTCTGTTAACATATATATTTAATTCAGTTGCAATACAGTCAGGACCCACTGTTGGTACATTTTTAACACTAGCAGCTCTACAAATACACATTGCAATACAAGCAACTGTACAAATCAGTCTGATATATGAATGACATATAATTCTTTACAAAATTCCAGCTAGCTGTGCTGGCATATGTGACACATCCACTGCCCTACTTCTCCTGGTAGGTGGCAATACATCACAATGTCACATCTCTCTCCCCTTTGAAGACTCATGCTAATTTTTCAACTGACCCTTGAGAAATGTTGCTTGAGAGAAATGGGCCTGTCTGGAAATACATTAACCCATACCCTATCTTTAGTACCCATCTGCATTGGCATTGCTGACACCAGTACAATGCTGCACTGTCATGTCATATGCCTACAAACCTAGGCTCCACCCTAGTAACTTGGCATTTTGCTGGATGCCTTGATATAGCCATAGATCTCCCTCAGGCTCCTCCTGCCTCCTACTGCAAGCACTTAGCACAAAGTCCTCCCTGCCATGGTAAGGTTTCATCATGTTAACATGGTACAATTTGTGCCCCTTCCTCCTGCCTAGCAGTTCTACCATGTAGTTAACATCACTGACCTTCCTCACCACTTGGAAGGGTACCACCCAAGCTGCCTGCAGCTTATTGTATATGAAAGGAATGAGAACCATTGCCTGCTGTCCCACAGCATTCTCTTGGACTTGAGCATTCCTGTCATACCAGACTGTTTACTGCTGTTAGGCTCCTGCTAGGTTTTCCTGGGCCAAGCCCATGAGCTCCCTAAGCCTTGTCCTGAGGTTTAGGACATATGCCACAACAGACTCCCTATAGGATTTATACAAACTCTCTCACACATCACAAATCAAATCTAAAGGACCCCTCAGCCTATGCCCATACAGACACTCAAAGGGTGAAAAACCTGTGGATTCATGGGGTACCTCTCTATAGGCAAACAGCAGATGAGGCAAATATTTGTCCCACTCTCTATTAAACTAGTCTGCAAATGCACATAGCATGGTCTTTAGTGTAGAGTTTAGCCTCTCCACAAGACCATTAGTCTGGGGATGGTAGGGGGAGATCTTTAGGTGCTTCACCCCACAGCACTTTCACAGTCAAGCCAGCAGGTCTGACATGAAATTGGCACCTCTGACAGTCAGGGGAACCTACCCTGCTGAAAATCTCTAAAAAAAGCATTTGCCACATTCTTTGCCTCAATGGAGGACAGAGCCACCACCTCAGGGTATCTATTGGCACAATCTATTACCATATGTTCATAGGTTCATATGTAGGTACTAGGCTATTGGCCCTAGGGCCTATACAAGCCTAGCCAAAAATGTACCCTGGCTTTCGCCACCCAAGAAAATTATTTTCCTGTGCCCCTGTCAAGCAGAACCACAGAAGTGATCCCTGGGGTGAATTTCCTATTACCCATCCAATCATTAAGATTTTTCTTGAAGAGTGCTAACGAGGAGCTCTGTTTGACATAGACAGGTAGTCTTTTCCAGAGTATGGGAAGTCTCTGGGACAGGAATCTATCCCTCCAGCATGTTCTGTTTATTGTGGTGACAAGGTTTAGGTCCCTAGAGCGGGTAGCTCAGAGGGATTGGGATTTCTTTGAGTGGACCATGTCCAACAGCTCTGGGTTTGACATAGCTTTGTATGTTAGGCAGAGATTGCCTCTGAGTAGGTAATATGCGACGGAGTAAAGCTGGAGTTTTTTGAGACGATCTGCGTAATGCATCTGTTTGAGGCCAGTAATCCTCTTTGTGAGGTATTTTTGCGGCCTTTCCAGTTGTTGTAGATGTCTTGTGAGGTACATAGCAAAAGGGGCGTTGTACTCTATAATGGGTCTAATGAGTGATGAGTAGAGGGGAACAATGACCTGATTTTTTCTGGATGAGAAACCTTTTGTGATGAGGTGTGCCATGTAGAAGGATTTCCTGACCACTTTGGCAATGTGATTATCAAAGGAGAGAATACTTTCCACCTGTGTCCCAAGGTCTCTTATCACACTTTCAGTGTTAAGTAGACTACCACCTATGTGGTAGCTCATGGGTACAGAATTTTTATCAAAGGGGATGACAATGCACTTTTTGGCATTGAGCTTGAGACCATGCCTTTGACACCAGGCATCTGTCTGAGTGAGGCCCTTTTGTAGGATGTCCACATCATTAGGAGTTTCAGTTATGGCTCCTAGTTTGCAATCATCTGCAAATTTAGTTAGCCAAAGACCTTCTGTGTTAGCCTGTACTTCAGAGAAGTAGATACCAAACAGGAGAGGACCCAGGACTGAACCCTGTGGTACTCCACTTGTCACTGGTCTGAAGTCTGATTTGGAGTCTGCTACTTTCACAGTGTGGGTTCTTTCAGTAAGCCAGTTGGCAGCCCATCTTTTGACATAGGGATTTATACCTAGTTTAGTGAGTTTATCTATAATTCCAGAATGGGGGATGGTGTCAAACACCTTGGCGAGATCTAGATAGGCTGTGTGAACCACCTTACCCTCATCTATGGCTTTGGTGACTACTTCAAAGAAGTCTATCAGGTTTAGGAGACATGATCTGCTTTTTACAAACCCAAACTGTGTGGGGTCCAGGGTTTGGAGATCTCCAATGTCTTTGTTTATGAGTTCCATGATGATACGTTCCATGGCCTTGCAGACAAGGCTCATCAGGCTAATGGGGCAGTAGTTCCCGGGGTCTGTTGTGGCCCCCCCCCCTTTGTGGAGTGGGATAACTGTCACGGTGCGCCATTCAATGTGCACAAAGCCTAAGGTGAGGCTATGATTGAACATGGTACTTAGGTGGGGTGCCAGTTCATTCTGTAGTTCATGTAGAGGGCAGCCTGGGATGTTGTCAGGTCCTACGGATGCTGTGTTCTTGGCTTTGGAGAGTGAAGTTTTTACCTGTGCAGCCGTGATTACAGGAACTTTGCATTCTTCTGGTATAAAGATGGGCCCTTTAGAGGCTGAAAGGGGGGTAAAGTTAGCACTGGACCTATCTGCCAGGATGTTGGCAATATCAGTTGGTTCTGTATATTTAGTGTCATTGTGCTGTAACTCAGAGCAGATCGGAGTGTTGCCATTGAGAATTTTGACATAACTATAGAATGCTTTGTGGTTGTCTTTAGAATCAGTGGCAATTTTGTTTTCATAAGCAGCTTTGGAGGATTTTATGTGGGATCTCAGCTTCTTACTGAGGCTGACCAGGGAGTTCCTCCAATCGTGGGATTTTACTCTTTTTTGCAACAGTTTCTTTCTTCTGTTGTAGAGTTTGTTTATGGCAGAAGACCACCAGATTGGCTTCCTTTTTTGGAGGATAGCATCTTGGTTCTGTAGCATGATCCATGCACTCATGTAAGTGCTTATAAAGTGCATTTGTGTAGGATTCAGCAGTCGTACCTCTATTGTCCATCTGCATGGGTGTCATGAAGTTTGCCACTTTTGTCTTAAGAAGTGTGAAGTTGGCTTTGGAGAAATTTTTTACAGTTGTTTTCCTAATTGGGGCTGGGAGCGGGATGTGGATGTCTAGGGTGATTAACTTGTGGTCGGATCTGACCAACAAGAAGCTGACCTCTGGTGTGGAACACCGGTCACCCATGTTGGTGATGATCAGGTCTAGGATATTGCTGCCTCTGGTGGGGGTGTGGATAAGTTGATCCAAAGCGTTGGAATTGATGATTTCCAGAAAACGTTGAGCAAAAGAGTTGGTACATGAGTAGTTTTCCCAGTTAATGGTAGGGTAGTTGAAATCACCCATTATTAGAGTGTTGGGTTGTACCTTAGTATTTTCCAGTGTATCAAGAAAAGAGGAGTGGGAATCCTGGGGCATGGTGGGGAGTCTGTAGCAAGCTACATTCTGGATTGTGGTTTTGCCCAGAGTTAGTTGAACTTGGATACCAGGATATACTTCTTCCCTGTGAAGCTTGGGGTTCTCAGAGGCCCCACAATATGCATAGATACCCAATAAAATGCCTTCTGAATTACAAACCAAGGCATCAAAGGAACTTTGACCTTGTTTCCTGCCTTGCCTAATTTTTGGCAATGCTCACAGGTCCTGCAGTTTCCTGTTACTTCCCTTGCAATACCAGGCCAGTAAATGTTCTGCATAATACATCGCTTGGTATGCTTTATGCTCATATGTCCTGCAAAAGGAATGTCATGGACTAAGGCTAGAAGTGCCAGATGGTAGAATCTAGGCACTGTCAACTGCTGTATTATCTCACCCTCTAGCTCTCCCTCAGGGGTTCATTGTCTTTACAGTAACCCTTTTTCCCAGTATACAGACTCCCCTTGTACTCAAGAATCAGGCACTTCCCTAGCTACCTCCTCAAGCCTTTTAGTATAGGGTCTGAGAGCTGAGCTTGTCTCAACTCTACCTTTGTGACTTTTCCCAGCTGACCTTCCCCAGGAAGTGTGGTATCCTCTTACAGCAGTGTCTCACTGTCAGCCTGGGCACGACCACTCACCTCTACCCATGCAGTCACTCTGTCCAAGGGAACATCAGTGCTTACCAGCAGCTGTGGCTCACCTTCTGGCTCAATGCTACAGGGTAGCTCCCTCCCTGAAATAGTCACATCACCAGCCTTGGCTTCAGGTGTGGGGTCTGTCTGGATCTCCCCCTGGCTGCCCAACTCACATGCCTGTCTCCAAGCTTGAATGTTTCTAACTGCCTGCACACAAGCTACCACATTATCAAAATCATTCCCTATCAAGATATCTACAGCGATATCCTCAAATTCATCTGCTTGCTTGCTTCCTTTTCCACCCTCCCATTCAAGGTGAACCCTGGCCAAAGGCATTTGGAATGGGGTCCCTCCTAAAGCTCTGACTGGAGTAGAGTGCCCAAGCAAGTGCTGCTCCTCTTTAAGCCCTGCAGGCTTCACAATGATTATGTCAGAGGTTGTGTCTCTCTTAGCAGTGGACTGTTTTCCATCCACTAAGATCAGATATATACTTTGGTGATAGTTTGGTACCCCCATTGTCTCTAGACAACTTACCACTGACACACTGTTATTCCCACTTGTTGGGTCCCCCACCTTTTGTTCCCACCTTGCCTCCATGGACATCTGTATGATACATGGCCCCACTGGTTATATTTAAAATATTTAACCCTTGATCCTAGCCATTTTCCTCAACAAGTCACTTCCTATGTCCCCGTATATCCATGTGCAGCACTGGTTATCCCTTTACTGTGCAGTGATGTCCTGCTTGGTAAGTAGAGATCCCCTTTTTTCCCTAGCTCATATGCAGAGTTACACTCTCAGTCTGCCAACCTTAGATTCTCATGTTCTCAGGGAAAGTTCTAAGGGCATGTTCCCCTTACCAAAAGGTCTGCCATCCCTTCAAAAGTGGTGACCTGACACCCATTCACCCACCTATGAAAATAAGTGCATAACTCAGCAATATAGTCACACTCATTTTCATCAGCCTTGCGTCTATGCTCATTAAACGTTTTTTGTAAGCTTCATGTGTTAACTTAAAACATTCAAGTAAACATTTCTTTACTTTTTCATAGTTTAAACAATCAATATCAGACAATTTGAAACAGCAGTTACAGCTTTACAAAGGAGTAAGGGGGTCAGGAACTGTACCGAGAGCTCTTGGTCTACATTATACTGTTTACATACCCTTTCAAATATATGAATAAAACATTATACCGTTTACATACCCTTTCAAATATATGAATAAAACTATCAAAATTATCACCCTCTGTAAACTGTGGAAGAAGTTTACTGACCTTTACTGCTTCTGTTGTTTAGTTATTCCCTTCCCAATTACCTCTAAGACCCTGTCAAAGACTCAGGATCTCCCTCTCATGTTGACACTACTTCTCATTTTCTTCAGCATCCAAATGGTGTAGTCCCTCTGCTGATTCTAATTCCCAATGTTTGGTCTCCATTTCAAGTCTCTAACTCTGGATGGATTTTTAAGTCCACCGAAAAAAAGTTGGACTATCCTGTTTCTGAGAGCTGCACATCCCCATCACCAAATGAGTTGTCCTCCTGGTTGCTTGTCTGTCTTGTAGCTTTGATTAAGGCTGAAATAATTTCCTCTTCAGACAAGCTAGAATGTACCAGTCCTTTGGCTTCACACACCTTTGCCAACTGGTTCTTTGTCAGCTTACCATAATCCTCTGCTGACATATTTGCCTGTTTTCCCTGACTAAGCTAAACTAACAACAAATAAATAATAAAAACTGTTGTGAAATGAAACTCTGAATGCTTACCTTCTGAATACTGAGATGACAAACCTTTGATGACAACTGCTTGCAGGCTACAGAAGTTCAATTAATATCCAAACCACTGCTCACCAATATGTTACATTCCCACTCAGGGCCAGTGGTCAAGGAGCCTGAATCCTCACCACTGACACTGGAGACAGACACTCACTTGGAGCAATAAATAGATGCACACAGTATTTCTAGATGCAGCTCTCTGCATCAAGAAAAATTTCCCTTAAGAACACACAGCAAACACACTCAGCCTGGGATCTGTGTTTCTATCTCTGTCTCTACCCAGGTCCTCAATAAGGGTCCACACTGGCACAGCTGTAGAGTTAAGTTCTTAGTCAAGTGTTCAAGCCAAGTCCTCTACCACTCTGCTTGTGAAACCAGTGCTTCATGTCCCTGTCCCATGTAGCTGACACATACTCTTTGAGATTTGATTTACACACACACACACACACACACACACACACACACACACACACACACACACACACACACACACACACACACACACACACACACACACACACACACACACACACACACACACACACACACACACCTGGGAAAGGTTGGTACACGTTTACTAGCTATGCCCCCTTCTGCCCAAACTATAATGTAGTTACTGCCACCAGATGCTCCCAAGCCAGCTACTCTAAGGTTCTTGCAAGGGTACCAAATTATATTGAGTTAAATTAATATTAATACGAATAGTAGTTTAACCAATGCAGTACGGCTTTCAGGAGTGGCCACAGAGTCACCAACAGATATGAGTGCTCTCAAAGGTTAAAATATTCTCTGAAGGACTAGCTACAATGAAAAGTTTAAATATATTTAATAATAAATAATAAAAGAACATGAAATTACTAAATATCTAAATAAAATAAACATTAGAGTTTCAGCCACAGGAAATATTAAAATAACACAGATGAGAAGATTCACACAAATACAGCAAAACAGTACTTAACTAATTATATTTTCCTGACTAATCTAATGAGTTACTATTCTCTGGTCACTTACCAAAGCAGGCAAGATGAAGTACATGAGTAATCCTTCTATGTCAGATTTCCAAAACAGAGATACATTTTTAATACAAGCAGCTCTACAAATACATTTTTCAACACAAGCATATGTGTAAATCAGTTTGATATACAAATGACATATAATTCTTTACAAAATTCCAGTTGGCTGTGCTGACATATGTTATACATCCACTGCCCTGCTTTTCCTAGCATAGCTGGCAATAACTCACATTGTCACAGTCATCCATGGAAATAAAACACTGTGGAAGTGTCTAAACAAAGTGAACATCCCTACATGATTACTATTTTTGTGATTCAGCAATTCTAATGATTTTTTAATTAATTTGCATCTTCAGTATGCTGACAATCCCACAATGGTTTGTAACCATGTAGGCAGGGAAACTGAAGGGGAGAACGATGTTGTAAACACAAAGGAGGGTATTACTTTGGTATATATCTTCACAGAGAAATACAGTTTTGGATAAAATTTGACTGTATTCTGTCAGTTACATACTGCATATGCTTAAATGACAGTATGAATCGTCTGTTTCCTGGGGTTTACACTTTTATCTGTCTACATTACTTAGAAGTATATTCATCATTTGGGGGTGGAGGAGCAAAGCTGCATTTATGTGATGGCACTTAAAAAGGATATGTTGCTATTGTTACTCTACTTTTGTAGCATCCACTCTGTCTAATAATATCATAATGTCTGTGCTGTTACATGTTAAGTTCAGTTCTGTATAAATCTAAGAACTTTTGCTTACTCTTGTTTCCGTATAGACTGCTTTCCATGGCTGTATTCGGAAAGTTTTCGAATACACAGGCAACACTAACACGGAGTCTACATGGTTGCTTTACAGCCTGTTGAATTGCTCCACGGTCTTGCTTTGCTTCATTAGCATAAATTCAGCTACTTGTGCTGTAATTAGCAGTCCACCGAAGTTATTGTGTTTGTGAGAGCACCCCGCTACACAGAGTTTACTGAATATACAAATGTTTGTGGGTGTGTACGCATAGAACCACAATGAACACACAATGAAAAAATGACAGTGTAGGCTTTATTGAATATCCCCATTGTTGTCTTTAGTGATCAATGAGGAGTAAAGTGGTGTATTGACCACCCTGGATTGAAATGTGCCACTATGAGTTGGACTGTAAAATGTTTTTCTAACTTTGGCCAATATACACCAGTTCAAATTTAAATAGTTGTCTACCACTCTCCTTTGATCTTCAGTGACGTTGTACATTCTTTATGGTTTGACTAATTAGTTTGTAATTTATGTCCTTTTTCTGAAGTTTTATAAGGCTACGTTTACTGAAATTAAAGGTCATGTAATCAACTACTGAAACATTTTTGTATGCTATTGATCATCTTGGAGCATCTTTTATTGAAAGAATTGTTAGTCATTTAACAGTAATCCATGTATTTGGTCATCCAAAGCCCAATTTTTACTTTTATATCAGAAATGTGTAAGTCAAAGAGGTGACCTGGGACAGCGCCATATGAGAAACTACTGTTTATCCCATCAGGATAGTCTAGCACCTTGCCTCAATGACTTATTATATCATCAATGCTTCATCTTTGTTCTACCCACTGAATTACACGCACACATACACACACACACAAACACACACACACACACACACACACACACACACACACACATATATATATATATATATATATATATATATATATATATATAGATCCACTTTTAAATCCTGAAATACCTAAATCTCGAGTTTTAAAATACTGAACTCAAAACATCAGGATTTCGGTAACTTGAAACTTAAAAGTGGACCAAAAAAAAAAAAAGCTACAGCTAAAATAATATGCCTGCACACACCCTCTACTTAAATATACCAACTCCAAGATTGCGCTACAGTGAAGAAAACGGTAATGCACTTACGATTCTCTTCACGGTAGTTTGATCTTGGAGTTGGTATGTTTAAGTGAGGGGGTGTGATTTTAGCTTTTTTTTTTTTTTTGTTCCACTTCCGAAATCTCGATGTTTTGAGTTCGGTATCTCAAAACTCGAGATTTTGGTATTTCGAAATTTAAAAGTGGACACACACACATATATATATATATATATATATATATACACGTGTATGTATGTATGTATAAATATATATATATATATATATATATATATATATATATATATATATATATATATATATATATATATACATATATATATATATATATATATATATATATATATATATATAGATATATATATGTATATATATATATATATATATATATATATATATATATATATATATATATATATATATATATATATATATATATATATATATATCGTATGATACTTTTAATGTTTTGGTTATTCCATCATTTGAAATAGTGTTAAATGCCTCACAAAATCAAGATAAGCAATGTGCACTGTCAGATCTTTATCAAGTACTGTTGTTACTATTTCAAAGAATTTCAAAAAGGCTTAGAAGATCAATTCGCACCTTAACAAACTCGTACTATTCTTCTTCTTTCGGCTTTTCCCAGTGAGGGGTCACCACAGCAGATCACCTGTCCACTCATGATTGGCAGTGGAGTTTTACAGTGTCAAGTTGCCAGCCTGTAGCTCAACCTTCCACGGAAGGCACACACACACACACACACACACACACACACACACACACACACACACACGCACGCACGCACGCACGCACACACACACACACACACACACACACACACACAGACTCACACCTAAGGCCAATTTAGAGTGTCCAATCCACATACAGCATGTCTTTGGGATGTGGGAAGAAACCAGAGCACCTGGAGGAAACCCACACGACCACAGGGAGGACATGCAGACTCCGCACAGAAGGCACCCCAGCTGAGGATTGAACCAGAGAACCTCTTGCTGTGAGGTGACAATGCTAACTGCTGCACCACTGTGGCCATCCAACAAATTCATACCATTCAATATCTAGTATTAGTAATTCCTTTTCACAATTTTGGATAGCCAACCTTGGTACTGTCACCATTATTTTAAATAAAACAATATGCCAATGGATCTAAAATTGTTTGACTCTGACTCCCCCTTTGTGAAATGGTGCCATTATAGCTGTCACAATAGGCCAGAGATGTGTCCATTTGCTAACATTTTGTTTATTATGACTGATAGGACCTAATTTAGGTTTTTCTTTGATTCAGTATAGTAAACCTCAAGGTATGTTGTCTGGTTCTAAGGAAAATGAATTTTTATTTTATGTGTTGCTATGGTTATCTCTGTATTTACATAAAACATGTACATGAAAGATGAGCCCTCTTGTCTCTGAAGCACTCTGATATTATAGGGGAATTTAATAAAGCCTACATGGTCTTGTTTTCCATGTAGGCATTGTGCTATGCTGCTTACACAAAAGTAAGCAGGTTTTAGATTCAGTAATTACAGCTGGGTTGTGCATGCACACATGCCAACATGGAAATATGCGTGTCATGCAAATCACCTCATAAACAAGTGAATTCCATGCAAATGAGTCAGGTAGAGTGATCCAGCAAGCAGATAGGCAGCTCTGCTCACCTTGTGTCAGTGTCTGTAGTGTACATGAAAAAATTCTGTGTACAGGAATGTAGATAGTCAAAAGGGGCTATAAAAATGTAGGTAGATGGACAGAAATGGCATACCACATGCAGATATGAGCTGAACTACCTACTGTGTCTGAAAAAACAAAAGAAGTAAGTTAAGATCATTTTTTTAATAATCTGTACATGTTTGCGCTGTGTGCAGCAGTGCAGAAACATGCTTCATAAAAAAAAAAAAAAAAAAAAATGGAAAAACAAAAGTAATATTATGTGACAGAAATGTATTACAGAGCCCTGCATAGAGTATCTGCAATGGTGCATTGGTGCTGTTGCTAACGTGGTAGGGCTTTGAACCATATTGTTGCCAGGGTCTGAGCACAGATCCCTATGCAAATGAGGTGGAGTTACTGAATAGCACAAATGTGTATCCATGTCTACGTATCCCCTCTGTTTAGGCACAGAACCGTGATGGTGTCCACACAAGAGGTAGCTGACATCAAGGGAGGGTGTGTCCAATAGTGTGTAAGCTGATTTAAGCTTAGCTGGGCCTGTTTGCATGGCGTGCTACCATGCTGACCATGGAAGTCTGGGGTGTGTGTGTACTAACTGCCAAGCTTTGTTTACCTACAGGGCGCATGTTTCCACATGCTTGTTTGGTGCACCACCTTACAGAGTGTAGAAGTATGGGGGGTGTACTCTAAGTGCTAATCTTTATTTACCTATGGGCTGCATGTTTGTGTGGCTCGCTGCAGTGCTGAGAGTATCTTAAAGCCAGTGATATAGTAAGTACCTTTGACCTCTGTTTAACTTAAACTAGATCCAGTAAATTATATTAATGATATACTAGGCAGGTGGAATGCATCACATGTAGCCAATCACACAGTCAGCACCTATAGCAGAGCACTATAAAGTATGCATACACCCTACAATCTGATTTTTCCCCCATACTCTGCACTCCTGGAGTACAGACTTGAGAATTTTAACTGAAAGAATGCCAAGGGTTGCTGCAGGTTTGCTACATCTGCATGTGCTAGATGTAGAAGTCATTGCTGCTGGTGCTGCTGACAATAGGCCTAGGCAGAGAAGGAGAAGAGTGTTCAGGTTCAGGGTAACCTTCCAGGAGCTACATGACCTGGAGATTCCAGAGCGCTACAGTGTGGACATGGACATACTACAAGAACCCACTGAGCTCTGCTGCCCTCAACTCAGACCCAGAGCCAACAGAGGGGAACCCCCTCCCAGTGAAAATAAAGGTATGTGTAGCCCTTAGGATAATAGCCACAGGTACCTTCCAAAGATCAACTGGGGACATGATGGGGGTCTCACAGGCATTAGCATCCAGGGTACTCCTCCAGTTCCTGGATGCCATGCTACCACATTTCAGTGAGCACATTTATTTTCCCCACACCCATGCGGTGAGGGCCAACAATATGCAACACTTCTACCATGTAGCACATTACCCTGAGGTATTGGGTGCCATAGATTGTACTCAGGTATACATCAAGGCACCACCCGGTGAGGCAGGTAGAATCTACATCCACTGCAAGGGGGTACCAATCCATCAACTGCCAGGTCGTGTGCAATGCCCAGAGCATTATCATGAATGTGTGTGGTGGCAGCCCTGGCAGTTATCACAACACCCATATTGGCAGCCCTGGCAGTTATCACAACATGCATATCTGGCATGCATCACAGTTGTACCAGATGTTTGCTAGGGGGACATCCCACATGGCCATTTACTGGTGGATGCTGGCTATGCACTGGAACTGTGGATGATGACACCCATCAGAAATGCACACACCCACGGAAGAATGGCATAATGAGGCACACGCACAAACTAGGAACATCATGCAGTGTGTGTTTGGGCTGCTGAAGTTACGCTTCCAGTGCCTCGATATATCTAGTGGAGCCCTGCAGTACTCTCCAGTCACATGTGCACATATGTTCACAGTATGTGCCATGCTACATAATATGATCCTGCAGAAGCAGCTTCAGCAGGATCAGCAAAGGGAAGGGATACACAGACCCCCACCTGTGCCTAGGTCACCACAGCCACATTCACAAGAGGACTTGGAGGAGGAGCCCCCGATGATGTCCCTGTAGGCAGATGTAGGCATGCCCAGTATGCCCTGGCATTGGCTAAGAGATAACACATAGCACATTCACTGGCAACCTAGGGCCCTAGGGACTGACAACTTACTCCTACTCATATACATATATTAAAATTGTTGGTGTCAGGCAACCCAAACAACCTTTACCTAGCCATGTATTGGCTGTGTACTGCTTGCATCACACAGAATCAGCCCTGAACTACAGTTCTGTCAACTTCTGCATTCATAAGGTAAGTCTCTAACCTACATACTAATTGTAAGGATTACTATAATATGGTATCATATTGCTGCTATGCAAGGAAATATAGTGGCATATTTGGACAGATGTAACATACACATGAGACTATAGATACCCATTCCAATAGTATGTGTTCCTTAATATCCGCTAGGCCTCATGGCTGGAATATTCATGACATCAGGTAAGGGAGATGTTAAATAGTGGGCTCACATGATATTTGGACAACTGTCTACCCCAGCTGATCATGTGCTGTTATTCCCCCACACTCAACACAGCAGTTTACCCATATAACTGTTTTAACAGAAAATCACCTATGGTATATCAATGGATCAGGCAATGCCAGGGCTGTAGCAGTTACTGCTGACACATTGCATGTCTCTGTATATGCAGGATAACAATGTACATATTTATGCTGTTGACTGTGTGATGAATGACTCCTTTCTGTCTGTCTACCTGTGTGTCTCAGTGGACTAGGGAAGCTAGCATGGGTGATGGTGTTGATGGTTCTAATCAGGAATGACTCATATCTTTTGCATGTGAGGTATTACTATGTTGGTGTTTTCATATACTGTCATACCTCTCAACCTCTTAGTGCAAGACATCTGGACAAAGCCAGAAAGATTTGGGGGACAAAGGCCCAAACATAGGGATATACTTTATTTATTGTCTCTGTTGCTGGAATAAAAGGTGTTCTGAAGGATATAAAGTCTGAAACATACACGTTTGTCTTATTTAGTATAATTTAGTGATGCCAAGATGCAATAATACACCAGAAAACCACAAATGTATGAGGAACAGACCAAACATACGCGGCAAAACTCTGGACATTCTGTGAAAATCAGAACAGTGGATAGGTATTCTGACTGTCAATCTGTGTGCAGTATAATATTATCAACCTCAGTTACATATTAAGTACAGTAGACAGCTGGGGAATGCTGTGGACATTTTGAGTGAAGTACAGTACTGCAGAAACAGGGGAAGATGTTAATGACTGTAGCATACAAAATCCCAGACTGGAGTACAAGTAGGTGTGGCCTGGAGTCACTTTATAAATACTGACAGTCCCACTGGGCATGCCCAGACACTTTGTTAAAATGAGCATAATTCTGTTGCCACTTCATCAAAATGACCTGTTATGTATAAAATGTCTATACATACAAACATATACATATACATATCCATCTGCCAGTATCTCTCTCTCTCACATACATAATATATCTAGCACTACGTAGTGTCAAATAGATGTATACCAATATATATAGCTATATATATATATATATATATATATATATATATATATATATATATACATATTAAAATTATATATATATATATATATATATATATATATATATATATATATATATATATTATATTAAAATGATACCTAGACTCTCCCCATATATCTACATGCACATATACATATCATGCACACACACAGCTACATTTATATACACCCCTGTTATATACAGCAATATGTGTGTGGATGCCTGTATTGTGCTGTATACCCTAATAATGGTGAGTAAATCTGCACTATCACACACACCCATACTGTTGCTCTAAGGATCCAAACTAAGGGTGCAACAGTACATAATCCACTGACATACAGACCCCTGTGCCTGCTGGATGTCACCACGTAGACTGACACAGGTGAGCAGGTGGTGCAATGTATAATGTTGTTAACACATGTATGGACAGGGCACATTGTTCCTGCCCACAGGTTTGCATATCTAACTGCAAGCAGCCACATATGGTCATACTGGTAACTGTACACAGAAAGCTAGGATAAAAACAGCTATCTCACTGCTAGGATACTAGATGCAGATAATGGTATGAAGCAATATTACTCTGGGGGTCACAGATCCTGTTCAACACAAGCCTAATTTGTGTAATCCACAAGTACTGTGCCTGCAATCACATATGCAACAGACTTAACCTGTGGTGTGTGCAATAAGTACTGTGTTCTATAGTGTGTAAGACTAGATAAGATAGGAGTTCTAATCTCACTGCAGCCCACTTGGTGCATGTGTATGTATCCATATGACATAACCTTGTTAACTTAGACATAGGTAGGGTTTTGCAGTGATTTATTTGTAGCGGGTGAAGTCCCCCCACACACAGGACTGACCACAACACAGGCAGTACAATCTACATGAAACAGGCCCCCAATGCATGTAAAGCACACATCTGCTGTGACACACATCATGTGCAGGTTACACATTGGGATACAGAACATGACAATCATACCTGGTCTTGGGCAACTGTTGGCACTGGACCCAGGATATATGTAGATGGGCCATCTCCATCACCACAGTCTGTAGATTGGTTAGTTTACAAAAACCCTAGTGGCACTTATCAAGGGTAACAGACCTTCTCACAGATTAGGGATGCATGAGTACGCTGAATGCTGCTATTGTCCCTGTTACCCTCTTATACACATATGAACTCATGGAGCCATGCACCTACATTGCTGTACCTTGCTGAAGACATATTTCTGCTGTGCTTACATGCCACCCTGTGCTGTTTTACTTCCACTGTGTATCCATAGGTTATCCCAACAGACTGCTGTAACAGAAACATAAACAGGCCTGTGACACACCTGTCATTGTGTAACTATAGTGCCAATAGAACATCATACAACAGAAGATACACAAATGTATGTGGTGTAGTCATGACAAATACCAGTATATAGTATCTGTAGGTAACTACTATAAGTGGCATGGCAAAGCAACACTGCATTACACAAGTGCATGCTTACTAATATAGTCACCTTGTGCATCAGACACATAGATTCATTTCCCTGTATCAATGGTGAGGATGACAGGGATGTGGCACAAGTATCATCACTTGCACAGGGTGTTGAATGTGGGTGCAGGAGACCTAGGCTGGCCCAAACAGTTGACAGCATGTGTGAGTCAAGAAGGGGACCATGTAATATGGACCATGGAGGGGTGCTGTGTGTGTCTGTAGGTGACCTGCATTTGACAGTGGTGGGTGAGTGTGTGTATGTACACAGTCAAGCTCAGTGCTAGCCATACACATGTGTATGTTGGACAGCTTTTGGCCGGCCGTACGTAGTAGAGTTGACAGTTCACTGTCTCCAGCCCCAAACACAGGAACCAGCTTTGCCAGGAGTTGCACTGGCACCTTCATACCCAAGGTCAGAAGCCATGCTAGTATCTGATGGTGAGTGCTGTCTGCTGGGACTATGTCCCCCATGAGACTGCCCAGGACCATGAGTCCATGGCCTGCCACATTATGGTTTGTACAGAACACTCCACTCTGTAACACTGGATGTACTGCCAGTATGGAAGTGTGAGTGTGCACAGCCATATGGAGTCTCAGCAGATTGGGTTGCTGACCTACATCCACAGGTCCAACACCCAATTCCAACCAGACGCTCCAGCACAGGCAATATGCAATCCAAGACAGACACTGTCTCAGCCCACCATCTGCCCACTGTATCAGTGAACTGATCCAGGTTGTCCCCAATGGGGTAGAGGCAGTCACAGATGTCAGACTGTGCTGCATTTATAACTCTAAGCATTTGTCTGATGTTCCATTTCGAACATGACTATGCCTCCATGATGGCTCAAAACATGTGCAGAGTGACCTGTGATGTGACACCTGCAACAGGCAGTGGACAGACAGCATGCCTCCTTCAAGCACCACTGTCAATTTGCCTGTGTGGGACCTCACCAGCTCTCTGGCTATGGCCAGTGTTTACACTCACTAGAGCCATAGTTGCCACACTTTCCTGTTCAATGTCTCCACACTCTGACTGTCCAAAATCTGTGGCTTCTGGGGACTGGGTATATGTGTGCAGTGACAATAGGGGCAGAAGAAGGATGTCAACCTCTGGGACAGATTCAGGCCCCAACAGCCTTTCCTGTGCCTCACTGTGGCCACAATCATCATCAGAGCCTGAAGAGACATTGATATTAGGTTGTATGGCGGAGATACACCAACCCCCCGGTCACCTGTTAAAACCAAGACAAAAGCAGCACATTAATACTTGCACTATTATGTAAGGAAAATCCACCAAGACTCATAATACTGAAGACCCACAACTAGCTTACCACCCTCACATTGTTCATCTCTACTTTTGTCCACAACAGACGTCCTCAGAAGAAAATACACATTCAACTCAAGGTCTATATAACAATCACATCAGGTAAATCAAGTGAAATCTGAACAGTGCAATTTACCTTTTACTCATGCCATATGAAACTATACTTGATAAAACAACACATAAAACCCAGTACACCTATATTAAAAAATATATACAAATATAAGTTCAATGCCTACTTTATTTACCATCAACCTTTCGGTTTTTAAAAGGCATGTCTGATTAATTGCTTCATGTAAACCAGGAGGCTTACTTGTGCTTAACTGTAACTGAAAAAGTATTTCTTGTCATTCAACTACACTCCTGTGATTACCCACTCTAAAAACCTTAGGTAAATGTTCCATACTGGAATATACAAACATTCTAATTTGGTTACACATGAAATTAAGTTTAAATAGGGCATTATTCTGGCCCCTAACTTTAATAGCATATAAATGTTCCATAACAAAACAACGTCAAGTTTACCAGGACTAGGACCATTGCCTTGGACACTCCTTGATGGACTTGTCAAAAGTTGAAGGTGAGGTAATTGCAGTATCACAGCACGTTGCAGCACAACAAGGTAACATGTGCATATATCTCACATGTACAGCAGCTATTGTGCTTCTTGATGTATTGGTCACATTCTGAGTATGAGAGTAAAACTGATGTAAAATCCCACCCCTTCAAAGCACATAGACCTGATACTCACATAAATGTATGTACAGACTGACAACAATGACTGCTACAGTATTACAATGGTGATCACAGTAAGCTTATCTGCATGCCCCTCTGCTGTGGACACTGTAGAACCCACATCCATGATGTGTGATGGATGCCTGGGAGCTGTTGAGTGGGCCTAGGTTATCCAGGAATTCCTCAGTGGCCAAGAGTTGTTGTTCTGCTGTAGGCCCTCCACCAGTAACGGCACAATCCCTGTCTACATCTGCTGCCCTTCACTGTGCAGCATTCACCATGTCCATTGCATGGTGTTGAACCTCCTCATATGTCCTGTCCTGGTGGTTAGTGGCATTCACATCCCAGACAAGGTCTGCTCACAATGGTGTTCCCTGTTATGCCTCCACCTGGATAGTAGGATGTGATGATGCTGCCTTAGACCTTCCAATATTATTTCATTCTCCACAACTGAGAAGGGTGCATGGCATCTATGGTATATTATTCCTGAAAGACAACAAAAGGGGAGCACATTACAGGATCAGATACATGAACATCCACTATGCAGAGATACAGCAAGGACAAAATGTCCAGCACTATCTGCTGCTTGCTCACACATGTCATAACACACAGTGTGAAAACATACTATGCGTGTGGATACAACCGATATAGTAGCAATACTGAGGTATTTCCTGTGTGCCATGAGAGATACTGCTGTATGATCATGCACCCAACACTCCAGTCTACTGTGAAACCACACAATAATATGTCATAAGACCAGTGCCAGACAAATAGCAGTGTGCTATTATGCCCACTATAAAGGGACATTCCAACATGACCAGTGTGCACAATGACAAAAGAGAATGCACCCTTGATGTTTTGAGTGTCCCCTCTACGTGTAAGAAAGCAGGATATCAATGACATGTCATTACCACAGGTCTAAGACAGGCTTAATGCTGTAATCCCTATTCCTCATACCCCTTTCCTCCCATCTGCATCCTGTTATACACAAAACACAGTTACATACCTGGTGGAGGGCAGTACTCCTCTGTTGAAATGTGCTTCTAGTACTGTTTCACAAATACATGCTCTGTGTGAGGCAAGTCTCATATAGAATGGTTCCCTATAGCCAGCTGCTTGCATTTTTCACATGCTTCTCATCAGCAGGTGATTGCCTTAGAAGCAATCTGTGGGTCTGAAATACTAATTGCAACCAAAACAGCTGAATTTCACTATAATTAGCCACTGACATGCAACCACTGTGCAATATATAAGGCCTTCATGTAGATTAGGGCCCCTTTCTTAGATGTTGAGATGGATATTACTGGGGTATGGAGACTACATTGTCACAGAGGGTAGGTCTGTAGCAAACACCTTTACATAGAGCTGTGTGTACCACAGGCTGCAGCTGCTGCTGCAGGTTATAGACATAGGCAGAGAGTGTGAACACTTTGGAGGACAACAAGCCATAGGTGTGTCTGTTTCAGTCATGTTGTAGTGGCAGATCCAGGGTGAGAATACCCTTTACACTCCAATTATGGCATGTATTTAAGGTAAGTATGTTAGGCAACTGTGTCAATAACAGAGTACTAGGTGACATATAGTTTTGCTACACGGATATGTGAAGTGTGTCCCTATGTGCAGGCATGTGACTTCCAGCACTGAAAAGGAGTTATTTAATTTGCAATGCTTTGTGTGGATAAAGAGTGCATCTGTCATTCATTAATTGCTGTCTTCACAGTAATGTAATTGAAACACAACACAACATTGGATTTGAACCCAGGACTGTCAGTGGCAAAATGTACTGTATTCAAGGTAGTTAACAGACTGAGCTACTGAATCACTGCTACAGCACATGTATTTGTAAGATATACATGCACACATACAGGCTGTGACAAACATTTTCTACATCCATCAGTAGGTGCATGTTTTATATGGATGCATTTCTGCAGAGTACAAGAAAGAACCATAGCTATCCATTTCTTGTACAGCAACAACTGTGCATTTTAACAGAATTTGTACATGACTTTGAACTCTCCACCCCAGAGAGAGGGGTTCACAGGTTCATAGGTTCATAGATGAGTACTAGGCTAATGGCCCTGGAGCCTTTACAAGCCTAGCCCATAGAAGTGCCCCGACATCGTGCCGGCTGATGTTAGTTCCCAGTTCCTCTATCAAGTAGAGCCACTGGAGTGATCTCCAGGGTGAAATTTCTATTTCCCCTCCAGTCATCAAGATTTTTCTTGAAGAGGGCCAGTGAGGTGTTCTGCTTGACATGTATGGGAAGTCTGTTCCAGAGCATGGGCAGTCTCTGGGTTATGAACCTGTCCCTCCAGCATGTTCTGTTGATTGTGGTAATGAGGTTGAGGTCTCTGGAGCATGTGATGCGGAGGGATAGGGATTTCTTTAGATGTAGCATTTCTAACAGAGGTGGGTCAGACATGGCTTTGTAAATCAAGCAGAGATAGCCTCTTAGTAGACGATATGAGACAGAGAATAGCTGGAGTTTTTTTGAGTCTGTCCATGTAGGACATGTGTTTAAGGCCTAGGATCCTTTTTGTGAGGTATTTTTATGGCCTTTCCAGCTGTTGGATATGTCTAGTAAGGTACATGCCAAATGAGGCATTATACTCCATGACTGGCCTAATGAGGGAAGAGTAGAGAGAGATGATGACCTATTTCTTCCTGGATGTAAAACCCTTGGTAATGAGATGTGCCACATAGAGGGACTTTCTGACCACAGTGGTAATGTAGTGGTTGAAGGAGAGGATGCTGTCAACCTGTGTCCCCAGATCTCTTATAATCCCTTCAGTGTTCAGTGGGCTGCCGTCGATGTGGTAATTGGTGGGAACTGTGTTTTTCCCAAAGGGGATGATGACACATTGTTTAGCATTAAGCTTAAGGCCATGGTTTCAACACCAGTCATTGGTCTCAGTGAGGCCTTTCTGTAGGATGTCTACATCACTTGGGGAGTTAATAATGGGTCCCAGCTTGCAGTTGTCTGTGAACTTGGTCAGCCAGAGTCCCTCCATGTTGGCCTGGACTTCTGAGATGTAGATGCTGAACAGGAGAGGACTCAGAAGCAATCATTGTGGGTCTCCACTTGTGACTGGTCAGCAGTCTGACTTGGAGTCTACTACTTTCACACTGTGGGTTCTATCTGTGAACCAATTTGCAACCCACCTAGTGATATAGGGGTTGATGCCTAGTTTGGTGAGTTTATCAATAATTCCTGATTGAGGAATGGTGTCAAAGGCCTTGGTCATATCGAGGTAGGCTGTAGGAACTGACTTGCCCTCATCCACAGCTCTGGTGACTGACTCTAAGAAGTCAACCAGGTTGAGCAGGCATGATCTACCTTTCACAAAACCAAATTGTGTGGGAGCTAGAGTTTGGAGATTCCTTATATCGTTGTTATATAGGTCCATGATGATGCACCCCATAGCCTTACATATCAGACTCATCAGGCTAATGGGGCGATAATTCCTGGGGTCTGTAGTCACTCCCCCTTTATGGAGAGAGATGACTGTAGCAATGCACCATTCTGTAGGGAAAAAGCCTGAGGTGAGGCTGTGATTGAACAGAGCACACATGGGGTGCCAGTTCACTTTGTAGTTCATGTAGAACACATTCAGGGATATTGTCAGTTCCCATGGAAGCTGCATTCCTGGCCTTTGGACAAAGCAGCTTTAACCTGTGCTGCAGTAATTCTGGGTGCCTGGAATTCCTCCGGTATTGTGATTGGTCCTTTAGGGGGTAATTGAGGTTTAGGGTGAGGACAGCATAACTGCATTGTGAAGCCAATTGGACCAAATTACACGTGTCCAGTGGAGAAGTGTGCAAAATGGAGAGCTATGTATGGGCTGAATTTTGTTTTTTGAGACAGGTGCCCATTTTTTTTTGTTATGGTTTGAGTGGAATGTTGGGGAAAAGACATAGGTACATGTGAGGGAGGTAAGTTGTGTAGGTGAGTATGCATTTGCAAACAGAAAAGGCAGACAAGACAGCAGACAGAGGAGGTGTGTGACCCATGAGGGGGGTGAACTCCTTGGATAGGGAGGGTGTTGTGGAATCCAAGTTCCATGTGCCTTCAGACAACAGCAGCATGACTCATATCCCCACCCATGGGACTGTTGGCACTGCTTCTTCACTGCCCCGAGAGTGGCAGTTGTGGAGGCTGGGCACCGGGGTGAGGCTGTCCCACCAGGTTGGCCAGCATGCCCTCAATTCAGTGCAGGCAGCAGTCAAACCCAATATAGTCTATCCTGTCCACCAAGACTAGCAGCTCATCCTGGGTGACAGCACCCCCTCTAGCACCACTCACAGAGGGGTGCTGGACCCAGTCCCATGGGGTGGTACTACCCAACATCACAGGTAGTGCAGGGGCAGCAAAGGGGGTACAACTGGGCTGGGTCCCAGATGTGCTGGAACCTGGTGCAACAGCCAGTTGAGGCAAGGTAGGGGGATCAGCCAGAACTGGCCTACCTTGACATGCTGTGGTAATTGAGGTATAGCAATAAGTTGAGGTTAGTTATAAACAAATCATTGTTAGTATTAACAGCAACAGAACATCATTTTAATTAACTCAAATACATAGCAATGCATATTATGTGTGATACAATATGAAATAACAGAACACTCAGTATGTTAACAGCATGCCAGTAACAGTTAAAGCATAAAGGCAAAAACACGATTAATTTAACAAGATATGTTAATATGAATGTATAATAACAAATAACAACAATAAGCAGCATAAGGCCAACAAAATGGTTAAGTTAACAAGATATGTCAATATGAAAGCATAATAATACATAACAATAATAAACCACATTTCCGAAAATATAATTATTGTAACAAAATATGCTAATAGTAAACTATAATAAATAACAATAATAAATGCATGAAGATATGGGGTGGGGAGAGAGGAAACCATTCCATTAGTGACATTGCAGATTATATCCCGGAAAATAGTGCTAATATTTACTCTACAGGTGTGTATTGTCAGTTTTGTGTACAGTGACTACATGTCTCCTATAGGTGATGTAGTATTCATATACTTCTCAAGCTGTCTCATGGGACAGTATGGGCCAAGCAATAACAAATGCAGGTACACAGCTAAACAGAACAATTGCACAACATGTAACTACCAAGGTGTTCTGTAAATGTACTTGTTAATACTTTGCATTCCAGGTAATCATTTCTGTTGTAATCCTGTGACAGATGGATTATGCAATATTAATTACAGTACGAGAAATCATGACACTTGAGAGGCATGTTTGTGTACAGTACATAAATTAGACAGCTGTCATGTCTTAGTTACCAGGCATGGGAATAGAACCCAATAGCTGTGACTGCAGGGGACATCTGCAAATAATGTAATTGACTGCAGCAACTTAGTACAGGCATGCAAGGAATACAGCCATACTGGAAGCAGACAGATTTATTTATGAATCAGCAATGCTGAGGAACACGTTATTCTTATTGATTTTAAATCTCTGTGAAATCTAAACACATTATTTGCTCATAATATGGGCTACCTCACTCATATACCTTTTGTTCCTGGGGAGAGAGAAAATGTGAGCATTGCGTGACTGACAGTGTGCTGGAGATAACCTTGAACCATACTTTGAGTTGAGCAATAAAAGTTACAGGGCATTCTTTTTGCAATTCTAGAACCATTACATTGTTATAAATGACTGTACTGACAGTAGAACACACATGCATGGAATACAACCATACTGCATATATTAAAACAGCTTTATTTTAGTATAAACAATGCTGGTGAACATTTTGTATTGTTATTGCTTTGAAATATCTGTGAAGTACACACACAACATATGCCCATGGAGTGGGCTATCTCATTCATATACTTTTATTACCTGAAGTAGGAGGAACAGAGAGCAGTATGTGACCAATATTTTCCTGGAGACAGCCTTGGACAGTACTATGAGTTAAGCAATACAGTTTGCAGGCCATTACTTTTGCATTCTACAGCTATTACAATGTTACACTTGACTGTAGCAACCTTACCATAGACAATGAATGTGTACAGCTCTACTGCCATGGTTATGACAACACAATCCTGCTGAACACCATTTTGCTTACTCTTATTGCTATTGTTTATTGTTTATTAAACTTCAGTTGTTAGTGTTCATGTACTGCACTACAGCTCTAATTGCCCATTTATTGCAATACAGTTTTTCTTGTATATACTTTATTGCGGTAAATGCTTTACTCTTTCTTGCTTATTGCACTACAGTTAGCATACTAAATCTGTACTTACCAGACTCACGGCACAACCTGCCAGGTGCCCAGCATGGGACTCAACATTGCAAGGCCTCTCGGCTGCAGCTGTTGGGAGAAAACTACACCATTATGCATACCATTTTTGCAGACATTCAGCTTGCATATTGGTAAAACAGAGGACAAGTTACTTACATATTTGTGGGGCATTCCCTGCTCTAGCTTTTTGGACCCAGGTGTCCAAGGTTCCCCTCTTTCTGCTTTTCAGGTCATCATAATGGTGATTGCACTGCTCACTTGTGGGGGGGGGGGGATGATACCAGTAACACTGATGTGTTCCCTGGCTAACCGGTCCCAGGGATCTGCCTTACACCCCAAGCCCTGGAATCTGCCCTGCATCAGCTGGAGTTCATGGTTTTGTACCAGGAGCCCAACCATGACCCTGGACTCCTGAATGCTCCACTTCTGCACCCAAAAGCGCACACCTTCACCAGCACCACCTGCCATATCAACAGTAGATTGAACTCCAATGAATGATGCAAAATTCCCACCTATTTCACTTAATGTAGGTTGTTTTCACACCCTTTCATGTCATTCAGCAAAATTCAAAACAGCAACACGTTGCTTAGCATCTTGCAAACCAGCAAAGCTGAGCCAAGCAGTGCAAAAACTTGCAGAAATGTAGCTTTAGTGAAGCTTAGCACTGTGCAAACATTGGTAACCATTAGCATGTTTATGCACTACTTAGCATGAATGAGCAGTGCTTAGCAGAGCACTGCAGCTTCAAATTTTACAATAGTTTAATTAAATTATAGAAAAATAGCACATCTATTTACAGACATATTCTGCCTGTTATGGACTCGAACCCAGGACCTACTACACATAAGACTGTAACTCTACCTATGTAGCTAGTTGGATTTTACAGTAACTCATATACCTTCACATATACTACTAGGCTGCCTGCTAGCATAGCTGAGCACTGTGCCATGCCACACAAACATGCTTAAACACACCTATAAATAAATAAATAAATAATTACATTCAGTTTCTATTTTTGTATTTTTCTATATGTCTGGCAGGTGTCAACTGTCTATACATGTGCCCAGCTTAGTGTTGCTGCGCTCCATGCTGTGCCATGCAAACATGAAGAAAAAAAATTAAAAAAAAAAAAAAAAGATCATAAAAATGACATATACATTTGACACACTCACAACATTACAACAGAGGTGGGGAGCATTACAGGGAGCCTCACACTATTCTGCAGCCATGCGTAGCTACTATACCTCTCCCTACACTGATTCAATAGCCCTGTTCTTCGGTTCTCCCTCGGCAGTGCACCATCATTAATATGCATGGCATGCTGCCAAGGGGGAACCATAGTAGTGCACATGGATACATTCCGTGTAGGTTCTGCACAGTAGCTACACATATTTTATTAAATCCTGGGGTGTGTCTTTGTTTATTGCAAAGTTTTTATGTTTTTTTTTCTGCAAGTGCAGTCACTGTATCCATTGACTGGCTGACCACTTCATAGTTTACAGAAAACATGTCATATTCACTATTTTTCCCTTTCAGTTTTCTGATGTAATTAAATAATATTTCAATTGTTTATTCTTAGAGAATGAACTGAGTTCATAGTTATCTCTGGAAAATGTGCTAAGAAAAGTAAGTAATTTTTGCACTTTTTTAATGCCTATGTTTGCTTTATAACTAAGATCAGTTTTGGAAACTTAACATGTCCCTTTTTAACCTGTAAAGCTTTTTTAATATAACTCCAAAGAGGTAGTTCGTTGAATTTACCGATGCATTTGCGTCTTACAAGCATGTACCCATGAATGTAGAAGTTAAGAGTATCATACTATTCACAGAGAATATCTTGAGCAGATGTATTTGAGTCACTGAAGAGAGTACCAGAGTCTGTATTCATAAGCATGTGGATTATTACATCATAAATTCTGCTGATAAAGTCTAGAGTGGGATGATTTATTTACCCCTGGGTATTACTTTATCTTCAGTCTAAAGATGAGGTTAAAGTGATGGTATCATGGGGAATAATATATTTAATCAAAAACACATTAAATCACATGAAAGATGTCCTTATTACTGCAGCCATCTAAAATCAAAGCAGTCATTTTTCTTGTGGGGAGGTAAGCCCATCCCCCATAACTCCCAAACTACCTTCATTTATATATTCACATTCCATGCACTTTGCAACTCTGAGATTGAGTGATCAGTAAAAAAAAAAAAAACAGTCTAACTGGCTATGACACTGTAGATTTAAACTTTATAGAGTCAGTAAACTTCAGAATAGCATATGTTACTAAAGGTAGTGCACAAACCTGCAAAAGCAAAGGCTTTATTGAGAAGTAACACTTGAGCAGTTATGAAATGAGCAGTCAGGTATTGAGTGGCTATATGTAATCAGGAATCATTATCTTTGGGCATTACTGCTTTTTATAAGGTATCATCACAGCATTTGTCACATCTAGGTAGATTTTGTACCTTTTGTTCAAATTATTTTTAATCAACATAGTCAATTCATATTTGTGTATATTTCTTTGAGATTAAGTAGTTTAGCTGTGCAGCGTTTGGGTAGTTAAACTTCTCCCAGAAGGACTGTATTTTCATTAGCTTTTACATTCTAGAGTTTAGTCATGAAATCCTCATTCTCTTTAGGTGTAAAATACTGTAGTTAACAGTGTTCAGTACTACATATAAGAATTATTGTATAAAAAACCTTTGACTGAAGTTGTTTTCTTAACTTCTAGTTTGTTGTTGTTGTGTCTTTCGGCTTTTCCCGGTTAGGGGTCGCCACAGCAGAACTCCAGTCCACTAATGATTGGCAGTAGATTTTTATGTACCGAGTTGCCGGCTCTGACGCACAACCTTCAACGAAGGTATGCCCATTCACGCATGTCTCCACACAGAAGACGCTCTAGCTGAGAATCGAACAGGACAACGTCTTCTAGTTTGTAGTTCTTTGCAAATATTGAGACAAAGATGCCTACTATGTTTGATCTGTAACACTGAAATGGGATGTACCATTTAAACTGATATAAATTTTGGATCTTACTATCACATTGCCAGGTTTGCCACTCACCTGCCTTTTAGAACACAACATTGCATCAACCTTAAACAGCTTGGGTGGCTAGAGCTTCCCAGTCTAATCCAATATAACCTTATGTTTATAGTTAATACAATCCTCTATTATCCAGATAACATACCAGCTTTTAAAAATATTATCACCCCTTACAACAATCCAAGACTGCTTCGATCCTCAGACTACAAAATTCAGACAATTAAAATTAACAATGTAGCCGGTGACTCCCTCTTTGCAAACTCTGCAAACAGAGCATGGAACCTCCTTCCAGCTGACATTACTTTGCTCTCCTCTCTATGCCAATTCAAAGCTAAACTCAAACAACATCTGGCACTAAACTGGCTTTGCCACTGTAACACGCCTGGCTAACTCTCACCATGAATGTATATAATCTATTAATCAAACTACTGTTTATTTTTTTTCCCCTGTTACCAGGGATAACTCGAGCTTGTGATATTGTCTATTCATGTCTGCTTATGTTGTTTTTGTAAATATCTTATCTGTAATATGTCTTTGATATTACTTATCTGTTTACCTTGGTAATATGCCTTCTTTGATATTACTTATCTATCTACCTTGGAGCTTTTCTCCCTGGGCCTCCACTGAAAATGGACATTAATCCAGTTGGACTATCCTGGTCAACAAATGTAAAATAAATAAATAAATAAATAAATAAACCAGGTTTTAGTGCCAACAACCTCTAAACAAATCACATATTTTATATATCATCAACTTTTATTGCTATACCATCAAGCAAGTCACAAGAGATTGTTATCAATTTACTTCCATGTGAAAAATATTTCCAACAATGAAAAATTAATGCTATTTACCTACATCATAAAAACTTCAAATATGCAGTCAATGTAACAATTCAAACATACATCTGCGCACCAGCTATATATATGAAAGTAAGATAAATAATTTCCCATAGTAAGATAGAGGATGTCCTTTATTAGCTGGAAAGTTACAGCCTTTGGTACACCAACTGGTTACCTAGTTTTTCAGCATTTTCTGATACATAAGGCATCCATTTATTTATTTGCTTGTTTGTTTCTTTGTTCATTCTCTCTAGCAAGATTATTCTCATTGACTCAACTGAATAAACATTATTCGATAACCTCATCAGGTGTTCCTTCAAAGGATGCTGTAGAGACTTCTGCTTTTATGTATTTGTTTTATTTAGCAACAAGGATTAATAAGTCACACATATATTCTTCATTTAAAATCCAGTCCCTATCCAGATAAACTGACAACAGAAACAGGTGAGGTCTAGTAATATAATATGATTCCAGAGTTATTTCAGTAAATGCTGCCAGCTTAAAGAATATCTAACGGATGTAGTAATACTCTTGAAATAATTTGTAGCCCCGTCCCATTCTTCTGTCAACATTTTATATATATATATATATATATATATATATATATATATATATATATATATATATATAGATAGATAGATAGGTTTACTATCAAATAAATTACACTGAAAAGTGCACCGTTCATATGTTCAATGGATGTAATCAATCTCATGAATATTAATTAGATCATGACTGACATGTAAATGTCGAAGGCATGATTTCGATGTTGATGTCGAACTTCAACATTATAGTGATCCTATGAGTCCCTGGAGACTGGGATGATCAGTGTAAACCATAGTAATATATTTTAAATGCAGTATTGCATTTTTTAATGCATTCCACGTGTAACTTCCTGGTGCAATGAGTGCATTGGGTACATCCCATATTGCTATAGTGCTTCCATGCTGTTCAGTTCATATGCATTCTGTGAATCAAAACCACCCAACAGTGAAAAACAAATGGCAAAGTGACAGGAAAATTGAAATATATCCAAAAGTGCAGAAACAATACACAAACAAGTGTTGAGTAGTACAATGCAGAAGTAGCATAAAGTTCAGTTTTACAATATCTGTGAATTCAAACTTTACGATTCATGCATAATGGCATATCAATAATTAGAAAGTGCAGTGTTGGGTACCAGCTCCACAAAGCCACATGGATTAAACTCATACCTCTTTCCTAACAGTTTTATGAACACCAATTCCCTATCAACCAAGCAACGTCTTTTTGGTGAGGATGGCAGGCAACTCAGAGCTTGTGTTTTAATGTCTTCAATGTGACTTTGCTCCACCAGGCATATGGTATGCAACACATCAAGCAAGAACAGTTGTTTTTTACCTAAAAGACTTTGCAGCCACCTGTGCCATCCCTCAACAATATTCTGACTACGGGGATACCCCATTGCATATTTTTTCGGACTGATTCCAGAAACTCACATCAAACAATGGTGGAATACGGACTGTTGGGACACTTCTCATTCCATACTTATGAGGTTACCCTAATAAATAATTGTGCTTAAAGAATTCACATTGAGCTTTTCCAAACTCAGCCGTATCCTTCTCTATATCATTAAATGTTGTAAGAATATTTTCACGTATAAAGTAGGCTAATGCCGGAATCTGCTTACACAATATGGCAACATGCGTGTCATTTCCAAACTGTACAGTAAGTCTAAGCTTCTGTAATTGTCTCCAAATAATTTGGCAAAAATGAAACCAGCAGCCTTTAGCACAAGAATCAGGTAAATTATGCATAATGCTGTTTACTGCTCCCTTTTTAAAATCACTAAGGACATTGCCGGTTTCAATAATAATCCATGCTGTGCACAGAGCTCTAGTACTAACAGCCAAAAGTAATCATACGTTTCTTCTGTTTTGGAACACAAGACACCATAAGCAACAGGAAGTACTCTTCCTTGACTACTCCCCTGAAGACTGCAATGTATGGTATATACTTACACTCTCAAGTGCTCAGTGAGAAAGTTCTATCAACTAATATCACCTCACAAGCACATAAAATACGAAGATTAGACTCAGTTGTTATTACTACTGCTGGTGGTGTTCCATGAGCTGACTCGCCATGATGTATAATAAATACACCACTCTTCAGTGGCAACATTTCAACAGTCAAGTCTTTAAGTGACATATGGTCAGATCCGTGTAGTTCACTACCTTTTTTATGTATCCTATGAATGCTTTGCTTTAAAGCATCTGTATTGGGGCAAACATGTCAAAATATCTGTAGATGTTGTGGCCATAACTTCAGATGCAGTCCTACATGGGTCTTCTTTGGTAGTTTCTGCATGTCTCTCGATAGTACTGCGAACCTGTGCCTCTTCAAACTTTGCAATATTGGGACTGTGAAAGTGTCCAGTTGTTTTCAACAGTTTCTCCCCATCACACACTGTTTCACCTACACAATGCCCCTTACACTTATCTTTCCCTTTTCTAGTGCAACACCAGTAATTCTTAGTTTCTCTACACCTTTCAAGATAGCACTGATAGCTGTCAATATTTAACATTTTTCCCTTTTTGTGTTTGAGCTGTAAAGTATACAGATCCCAGTTTAATGGGAATGGTATCATATCTGTCAGTGAAATTCATTGCAAAATACTTTACCTAAACAGGAAAAAGTAGTACAAATGTATGTTTCACAATACATCCTTTCCGTACTATTAGTTAGCAGCTATGTCACATAGTGACTTACCAACAGGTATCCTAATTAAGGCTTACAATCTCAATATTATGAATTTTGGCTTGAGGATAGTAAATAATGTACTTAGCAACTTCTTACTATGTGAAATGCCGTTTATGAGCTGTGTAAATGAATGACAATGCATTCTTAAAGGTGACAGCACCTTTTTTTTTTTTTTTTTTGCATTTTTAAGCAGCTGACTTTTTTAACTACAGAAACATCATAGTCGAACATCTCACTGTCAATTAATTCACTGTCATGTAAGTCAATTTCAAGCTGTTGATAGTAAACTTATATATATATATATATATATATATATATATATATATATATATATATGATATATATGTGTGTGCACGTGTGTGTGTGTGTGTGTGTGTGTGTGTGTGTGTGTGTGTGTGTGTGTGTATTTCACTTTAGCTTGATATTCAGCATTATATTAATGTATTATATTCACTCTAGCTGCTTCTTACTTTAGAATCTTCATACAACCATAAGAATTAAAATAGGCAAATAGTTTTATTTATCTGTAAGTGAAGAGTTAAATATCTGGTTCTGTTATTTGTGGGACTGTTTGTTTGCTGGAGCTAAAGAAAGTCCAGGATTGTCAGATCCCTAATAGCTCAGAAGGCAATGCATAGATCTCCTCTCAGACGTCTGTAAGATGCAGAAAACAGAGACAGCGTTTCCAGCCTGTCCTGACAGCTTAGTGTCCTTAATCCAGTGGTCTCCTTGACATTGTTTTTTGTGTTAATGCCTGTTCAGCTACATCCCAAAGAGGTCACTGTATTCACTGATTGACCTTATCAACACTGAGTATAAGGGAACAATGACCTCTTTAGATCTGGATAATATTCCCCTGACAATCAGTTGTGCTAAGTAGAAGGAGTTCCTGATTTCTGTTGTTTTATTCTGATCAAAAGATGGTGAATTGTCAACCGACTTTTTATTTTGGAGGGAATGTTGTCTATGTTGTTTGCCATAGGAGGGGTGATTTACCAAATGTGCCAATATTACATTTTTGGTATATAATTTAACCCCATTAATTATGTAGCAGGTATTTCCAAGGAAAAGCTTTTGCTGAAGGCCTTCTGTGTCAAAGAGTAACTTGACAAACACTCCCACTTTGCAGTCATCTGTAACCCTGGTTTTCAGAGGTCTTGGTTAGTAGTTTGGAAATCAGAAAAGTAAATGCTAAACAAAAAAGGTCACAGTGGGGAGCCTTATGGGACACAACTGGTCATCTTCCTGCTCTTCAGTGATGCTGCTTCAATCCACACCATGTGGGTTCTGTTCTTTAGCCATTTTTTTATCCGTTTTACCATATATGAAATTATTTGTAAGACACAGCTTACAGATGAAGGAAGCACACAAGAGGTAGTATCAAATGCTTTGGCTAGGTCATGGTATGCTGTGAAGACAGCTTCAGGTAAAGGTGTAATATGGATAGTTGTCTCTGGGGTAAAATTTGCAGTTAATTTGTTTGCTACTATGCTTACAATGCCTTTTGAGTGATAACAGATACGTTCAGGGCAATGTTGGGTATTGTTTCTCAATTTCCCAACATAGCTAAAAAGGGATTTGTAATAGTCTGATTAGCTCGTAAATGGCAAACCCTGATATTTTCAGAGGTGTACTAACTAATATGGTTGTTGACAAAGAAAAAGAAAAAAAGACTAATTTGATCTCATCACCAATCACACAATCATTCAACAATAACTGAGTTGTAACCTGTGTACATGAACTACAACTCCCAGAACAGGTATATTTCTTCTCTGCATTTCTGTTTTCAGCCCTTATTCATATGGTACAAATTTCACATATGTGCATCCAACAAGCTAGGACATGAGACACCCACAAACTATTCCATGCTTTCATTCAATGTTTCTATGGAAGTGACTGGCAACTACTTACTAAGTAAGTTATGTGTCACTTTAACTCGTTCCCACCTCCCACACCTTTTATCCTGCTTCCATTGACACCCCTAGAAACGTATGTGTCACTTTAACTCATTCCCACCTCCAACACCTTTTATCCTGCTTCCATTGACACTCCTAGAAACTTATGTGTCACTTTAACTCATTCCCACCTCCAACACCTTTTATCCTGCTTCCATTGACACTCCTAGTAAGTTATGTGTCACTTTAACTCATTCCCACCTCCAACACCTTTTATCCTGCTTCCATCGACACTCCTAGTAACTTGTATCACTTTAACTCATTCCCACCTCCAACACCTTTTATCCTGCTTCCATTGACACTCCTAGAAACTTATGTGTCACTTTAACTCATTCCCACCTCCAACACCTTTTATCTTGCTTCCATTGACACTCCTAGTATGTTATGTGTCACTTTAACTCATTCCCACCTCCAACACCTTTTTATCCTGCTTCCATCGACACTCCTAGTAACTTGTATCACTTTAACTCATTTCCACCTCCAACACCTTTTATCCTGCTTCCATTGACACTCCTAGAAACTTATGTGTCACTTTAACTCATTCCCACCTCCAACACCTTTTATCCTGCTTCCATTGACACTCCTAGTAAGTTATGTGTCACTTTAACTCATTCCCACCTCCAACACCTTTTTATCCTGCTTCCATCGACACTCCTAGTAACTTGTATCACTTTAACTCATTCCCACCTCCAACACCTTTTATCCTGCTTCCATTGACACTCCTAGTAAGTTATGTGTCACTTTAACTCATTCCCACCTCCAATACCTTTTTATCCTGCTTCCATTGACACTCCTAGTTCTTCATGGTGTTAATATAATGTTGGGAGCCATCTTTCTTTACCAACTAATGTACCAATTATTGGCAACATGTGAAAGGGTAGTGTGTGAGAAGCAATCTGACAATATAATTGTTTGATTGTTTATCTAGGATGATTAGTAATGGAGAAATTAACCTGTATTTGTCACTGGTTAAACATAATTTTTTACTTACCATTGTATTTTCATTACTGAATGAGCTACATGCTCTTCAGGGGCCACACTGTGAAAAGTCATATAGTGGAAGACTGAAAAAAAGATTCCTTCAGCCTCCCTATAGAATGCATGTACTAGAGAATTCACTCACTATTTATTACTCATTTCAATGAAATGTATTATTTTAATATTTACATTAATTTTGCCTGAGCTGTGTGACTTACAGATGAATATATGATACAGCCTGAAACCTTATCTACTCACAAGAGCAAATGCTTTTTACTACTGTAAAAAAAATGCAAACACTCGTGAGCAAATGTTCTGTTAAATGGTGCTTCTGCTGGCAGACTCTTGCATTGGATCTCATTCCTGCAAGGTTAGGGAATTTGTCCTTTCCTCGCTGTTATGCAAGGTTGGAGTTAGTATATATAATTAGCAGTGAGTGTGGGAGGAGTAGGGGAGCTTACCCCTTGCAAAAAAATATGTTTTTGTTATTTTCTTTTTATGTACGATCATTTTTTAGCTCAATGTAAAATTATTATTTTGTTTGTGTTCACTCTTCTGAACATTCACTGTTTGCTGTTACACATGCACACACACACACACACACACACACACACACACACACACGCACACACGTGTATAATTGTAGACCTGCCTGCCTTAACAGCTTGTATGAAAAGGCATGCAACATATCACAACATAACTCGTTTTTGCAGACATAGGTAACTTATTTGTTCTTGATCACAATCAATTTTTTTTTTTTGAAGGCAGCTCCTGTCTTCTGAACCTAGTAAGCTTCTTTAAAATGTTACAGGTGATGTGGACAGTGGCCATGCAAACTGCTTATCTTGACCTAAGCAAGGCTTCTGACACTATCACTCATGCTGGTATTATTTAAAAATTAGACAAGCTTAATGTAAACCCATGTATTGTCCTCTGGATTGCAAATTGGCTGTCCAATAGTTCCCAAGTTGTGAAATTTGTTGGAACCCTCTATGAATGTTAAATTGTAGCTAGTAGAGTAGCCCAAATATCAGGTCTGGGCCTTCTCCTATTTGGTATTTATTTTTCAGACATACAAGCCAATAAACAAAAAATGTGGTTGACTAGGTTTCCTGATAACTACAAGATGGGTACTGTTGTCTACTCGCCCACTGATACAAAACATCGCTAGCAAGGGCTGGAATACGCACACACATGGTGTATCAAAAATGGTCTCATACGAAATGAAAAAAAGTGCAGCATGGTAACATTTGGCAGAAAGATTGCTCCCACCTCATATATTATTAATATGTTATAAATGGTACTTATTTTCAAACAGATATGGTCTTAGGAGACCTAGATATTTATGTGGATAACTTTCTCCCTCAGTCTGTCATCATGGTTCCACCATAATCAGAAGATCATTATATCTGGCCCAGTTAATTTTGAAGGGAATATCTTCAAGATTGAACAAAGTACCCTACCACTGTACCCTTCCTACATCAGACCCATCACTGAATGCAGTGATCCCTTTGCTATCTACAAATCCAAGCATATTGCAGGTGGAAAGGCCCCAAAGATATCTAACCAAGAAAATTAAAGGCCTTAAATACTTCATCTACCTCAGCTGATCAGTACAAATCTCCTTATACTCAGTTCACTTATAGGTTGCTGAGAAGTGATTTGTGTCTCACATTTTGAGTCATAAAGACTCAGTCCAGTTTGACCTCCCATTTCTTCATAAAGCAAGAAATCTGCAAACACCCTCACTAAGGACTTAAATCTCTGCTAACAAATAAATAAGACTCACTAGAGGGACAGATTCCAAACTCAACATGTTCCTATCCTACGGAATAAGTTCCCACTACAAGTCAAACAAAATTCTTCTTTGGCAACTTTTAAGGTTAAAAGAACAATCTTACAAGTACCAGCTCTTGAGAGAGGACACAGATGCAGAAAAATTCTATTTAGTGTTTTTCTTCTTTTTTAATAATTTACACAAGAGCTTCATCAGAATCTAGCAAACTTGTAACATACTGTTTAAAAATGGTGCCAAAACAGTCATGTGGTATGCAAACAACCAATCAATGCGTGGGTGGGTTTGATTTAGTGTGGTATGTGTTCTGATGTGGTAGGGGGGCAAGTGTTTCCTTGCCCTGGGAAAACTTTTGATGTTTGCCGATTTGAGTTTTGTTGTATAGCTGTCGATGGATTGGTATTCAGTGAATAGTCATTTCAATGAGGTAATATAGACCCAGAGAACAAAGGGTAGGATTTCACATTTTCTTGTTTCCACCAGGCCATGACAAGATTAGCAAAGACAGGGGCTACCGTGGCTCCCATGGAAACCCCCATCTTCTGCTTGTAAAGTTTGCCACCAAAAGTAAAGAAATTGTTATCCAGTACTAGTTCCAACAAGGTATCAATGGTATTAAACTATTGTTTAAGTTGGTACAGTTGGCTAGGTAGTTCCTTATGAATTTGATCCCTATATTCTGTTGAATACAGGTATATAGGGACACAACATCAAGAGCTGCAAATACACACCCCTCCACTAGCATTTGTACATTACTCAACAGTTCTAATAAATGCCAGGAGTCTCTCAAGTAAAATTCAGAATGGTTTGATTAACACCATTTGCACCTTACTGGAACTAGTACTGGATAACAATTTCTTTACTTTTGCTGGCAAATTTTACAAGCTGAAGATGGGGGTTGCCAAGGGAACAAGGGTAGCCCCTGTCTTTGCTAATCTTGTCATGGTCTGGTGGGAATAAGAAAAATTGAAATCTCATCCTTTGTTCTCCAAGGTCATCTACTACAGGACATACATAGACAACTTGGTCTTCTTATGGAAATGTGATGAGAAAGAATTTAAAAATTTTTACTTCCACCTCAACAACAGCTGAGCCTTTTTTAAAATTCACCATGAGTGGGTATGGGAGCAAGATCAACTATCTGGATATCAACTTGAAATTTGACATGACCAACTATAACACGGAGAGCAAAATACATAGAAAAAAAACATTTGTTAACCAATATCTGCACAAGAAGAGTATGCATCCATTACATATGAATAAAGAAATTGCTAAGGTACAATTTATCAGATTGAGCAGACTCACGAGCAATGATATCACCTTTCTAAGGGAGTCTATAACTCTGAGATTGTTCTTCATGGCACAAGGGTATGAACCCGATTGTTTGTCAAAGATCCAACATGAATTTGCACTGCTTAGGTTAGACAGAGGCAAGCCCTCTTACACAAACTGCCAACAGAACAATTATTGATGGAAGTTTACACACCCACTCCAAAACAAACCTAAGACTCTGCCTTTAGAAAAGCATTCCCTTTACCAATTATGGCAGACATGAATGTAATAAAAGAAATCCTAGAAGGCAATTGGAAAATCATTCTAGGTAATAGTGACTTGGCAAAAACTTTAGCAGAATGTCCTGTATGTACATATAAAAGATTCCACAATATTAGGTCCTTTTTGGAAAGAGGTTCACATCTCAAAAACACAGCATGTTTCACCCCAGGCACATTTAAATGCAGGAGATGCAAGCAATGCAGGTTCATAAGTAACACCTCCTGCACTTACATCCAAGCTCTTAACTTATCCTTTTTGTGCCTTGGAAGATTTGACTGTAACCCATTCAAGGTAAGTTTACATTGCCCAATGTGAAACATGCCCTTGCTTTTATGTAGGAAAATCTTTCAGAAAATTTGCCTGCAGAATTTAAGATCATAATTTAGTGATCAAAATAAAGATCAAAATAATGCATTAGCAAACATTCATTGAATTGTTCTTGTTTTAAGAAATTCCCTTTTAATGTACTGGAAGCTGTCAGGGAATTATAAGGTACAGTTTGAGTGCTGAGAATTTTGCTGGCAGATCAGGTTAAGAGCTGAAAAATACCCTGGACTCAATGATCACATTAACATTAAATGTTTCTTGTCAGCACAAAAGTTTTAAATAGTACCCATTCTACCTTAAATCTAATACAATGTATTTTGGTTCAGGCACTTTTTTAACCTACTATTACCTAATGACAGGCATTGATTGGTTGTTTGCATACCACATGACTATTTTGGCACCATTTTTAAACAGGATGTTTGAGTTGCTTGTTATATCCTGATGAAGTTATTGTGTGGATCATTAAAAAATGAAAGTGCTAAACAGAATTTGACTGCATCTGTGTCCTTTCTGAAGACCTGGTACTTGTAGAATTATTCTTTTGGTTTTGTGTTCTTTAGTCTATGCCATTTTTGGGATTTTATTTAACTTTTAAGGCTAGTCATAATGACTGGATGGGCAGACAAAAATATATACCAGGATTATCATGTATAACACTTTTCAGTATTTGAGGTGAGCACTGTTAAGTGCTTGAAAAGAGTTATAAATTGCTAGGCATCTTATGGTCTTTGTGATCACTTGCCTAGTATGCTCCTAACATGTTCCTTAGAAGATGCTGGGTAAAACTGTCACTGCTTGCCATCATATTAAAGCTCAGGTCTTATGGAAACAACTGCAAAATTTTGTTTGGACAGTTTAGAGATATGAAAAGCTGTTTGTTAAAAACTAGAAAAAAGTCTATATTTTGTGTTATAAAAGATTACAGTGCTAATGTAGAGACTCAGAATATACTGACTATTTCCATTGTAAAGAGCTTTTGCTAATTCTCATTGTTGCTAATGCCTTTATTAGAACATTTAGTCCTCAAAGATACTTATATTTGTTTAGCTTATGCTCTTTAACTTGATTTTTCAGGAAGCACTCAGGAATTTAAGACTTCTGGAAGTATAACATTCTATATACTGTCCATGAAGGAGTTAGCATGTAGGTGAGAGAAGAGGAGGTGAATGATTTTTCCATGTGACTGTGTCATGTCATTCATAGGAAGCCTCATGAATCAAGAGTATAGAGTATAGAGGCTTATATTAGACTGGAGCAGATTTAGGAGCATGCTGTCCCACAGTTTTTAAAAAGTTAATTTTGCTTTATTAGACTGGAATATAATTAATGCTAGAGACTATTTTCACACTTTATCGCTTTAATGTCACTAAGGAAAGTAGCATTTTAAAAGTGTTGTGTGCAATCTTGTCTAAGCAGGGCATTAATGATATGAAAACTTGGAATAGAAATAAAAAGGGCTCAACACATGTTTTCACTGTGCACAGAGTTTACTTGACTTACCTGAGGGCAAGTAGTGTATTAATTTTACTAATGCCACACTTAAGGAATGTGACAAATTTAATCTGATAATATAAAGCAAGTAATGGGGTATATTGTCAGTGTAAAATGGAAATCTATAACTAAAAAGAGCTATTAGTTGCACATGTAACTTCATTTAAATTAACTTCACAGATGTTTTCACATACAAAAATCATCTTCCATTTCCATACCCTTGGTAACAAAATTCACAAACCAGCTAATTAAGCAGCTTCCTAGTTTATGCACTTCATTAATTTTTGTATATTCATATCAGATTTAAAGATTCAACAAAACACCAATAATTCCTGTTATTATTTTTTATCAGAAGTGTGACAGTATTAAGATACTTTTTTGGCAAAGTAATTTACTTTTATTTGGGGCTACTTTACATAACTCCATTAGATAATAAAAGCAAAATTATAAACACACACACACACACACACACACACACACACACACACACACACACACGCACACACAAAGCCTTCAGCTTAAGCACTATCAGCTCTTGTTTGTGATTCAAACCCAAGACCCCCAGCATCCCATGCTGATGTCACTGCTACTGGACTGAAAAGAGCTTCTGGACAGATTTGCATAATAAAAGAAAATGATACTCTTTTATTCATATAGTAATAACAGCTTAAAATCATTTTATAATAAAAGAAAATTATACTCTTATTCATATAGTAATATCTTAAAATGATTTTACTGTGTAGAAATTTTGTACTATGTAAAAGCAAATAGAGCTATTTTCAGAGAAGAAATGTGACTGAATAATACTTGCAACTTATTTAATGAGACATACTGAAAGTTGTACTAAGCTGAGTTTAAGTGTTTATTTTCATAAAAAAATAATGTAGTTGTTAGAAGTTTTGAAGCATATAAAATGTATAGAATGAAAAAAATGCATTTTTACTGAAGTAAACTTGCTTTCAATGGCAAGGAAACAAAACTGCTTGAAGTTAAAACTAAATATGCTTCTAAAATGTGTACATTCCTGTCAAGAATACATCACCTTATTTGGATTCCCTCTTTGCTAAAAGACCTTGAAAATAAGAAAAGCTTCACACACTTGTCTAAAGCTTCATACACTTTTAAATCAAAACTGGAAAGACTGCTCTGGAGTATCTTAAGCAGAGAGAAATCTCTCTCTGTCTTCTGGTTCATTTGCTGCCTT
The DNA here is from genome assembly GCF_019279795.1 of Protopterus annectens. Classification (NCBI taxonomy): domain Eukaryota; kingdom Metazoa; phylum Chordata; order Ceratodontiformes; family Protopteridae; genus Protopterus; species Protopterus annectens. Next base: position 723,833,152 of record NC_056734.1, on the reverse strand, counting down.
ACTTCTAGACTGAGATGTTAAATGGTACTACCAGACAAAGATCAAACTGGCTTCCAGTTCTCGTGAAGATGTAAAGTTATTGCTTTAACTTTCACTGTCACATCAAATTTGATAGAAAATAAAAATATCTTTAATAGTGCTGAATACCATTCCAGATGTGCTGGTTAGATAGAGTTCCATTGTCTGCCATCTTTTTCTGTAGCACCATTTGTTTTGTACTTTTGTTGCTCAGGCTTATAGCTGCCTCTGTATTTGATTTTACCAAGTGCATTGCTTAGTTTTATTTATTTCAGATAAAGAGTTCATTATTCAATTTTAAGTGTCAGCTGTTGGTGGATTATGTATTAGCTCAATGGAACATGTTGAACTAGTAACATCAACTGTTGGCTCCTGCTTTTTCAAAAGTTTTGCTCAAGCTATTGTTACTGTATGAATATTTGATGATTGGCCTGTTCTAAGGCTAAACAATAATTGTGTTCCCTGTATGATATAGTGGTTTAGTTGAAGGCAACATTACCATAATAACAAGTAAGGGGGTGTTGGCACGAGGAAAATGTAATACAATTCTCCTGGAAAGTACTATGTGTGTGTTTTGTGTACAAAATATGTTGATCAAGTTGAGGGGAAAGGAATACTGAGGAGCCAGTTTGTATAACTCTGATCTGCAGCTGCACAGTGTAAAGCTTATTTTCGTGTTGGCTATTACCTGAGGCTGCACTGCGTATTTATTGTAGATACTTAAGGTCTTCAGTTCTCACATATAAATTGGTGGCACTGGCGTAATGTGCAAGATCATATTGCCTGTTGGTCATGTAGAAATTAATTAAATAAAAGCATACCAGTTTTACAACAAACCGAAGGATATGTCCTCTGCCAGTAACCATTTTTTACCGTTTCCGGTCAAGCAACAGCCAAGTTGGCGAGGCCGGTCAAACAGCAGAGGACCAAGGAAAAGAAAGGGATCTGTAGAAGGTTACCCCAACACCAGGAAACAAAGAAATTGAACTCAATACCTCAACACCAAGAAAAGAAAAGACTGAACTCTCTTGTGTGTAATATTTCCACTTATACTTTGTCTGAATCAGATCTTTCTCTCTTAGAGAAAGGCCTGAATTTTATTCCTTCACAAGTCAGTTACTTAAGTGACATTTTAATAGATTTGAGATTATTTTGCCACAATGTCTCTCTGAAGATTTTGTTCAAAGATAACAATGTTTTGGACTCTAGCACCTTAAAAAGTTTTTTTAGAGTTAAAAGCAGTTTTACTCCTATGATGCCACACAATGTGGAGAGTTTTTTGAAAATGTGTGAGCATGACTTCTATGAATGGTTTAGGCTTAATAAGAAAAGGTGTTGTTTTTATAATGTAAGTAAAGCTGAACAGAGTTCCATCCAATCTCTGAAGAATAATGCACATATTATTGTTAAACCGGCTGACAAGGGAGGAGCAGTGGTTATTATGAATTCTTCAGAATATTTTACCACTATGAATAATATGTTATTAGATGACAAAGTATATGAAGTTATCTCCAGAGAGAAGGTCAGGAAAATCGTGAAACTGGTGCATGACAGTCTATATGATCTTTTGATGTGTGGTCAGATCAGCTGTGAGTTATATGAATACTTTTTAGTAGAGTTCCCCACCCTTCCTATTATCAAGGGATTACCCAAAATACACAAAGGCGTCGAACCAGTACCAATGAGACCAATAGTCTCAGGCGAACGGTGGATAACCTCTACCATTTATTCCTTTGTGGAAGGGCTATTACGACCTTTGGTGGATGACATTCCAGTTATTTTGAAAGACTCATACCAACTTATTGAGTTTCTCAAAGACTTTGTGTTGGATGAGAGGGGGGTAACTATGCTGCTAGTGACCATGGATGTCAAGAACCTCTTTACCAGCATCTCCAATGACCTGGGACTACAGGCCATTAGAGAGATTCTTGTTAGTAACTCAGGTTATAGCAGCAGTAGACAGATTCTGATAAACTGTCTACTTGAAATGATACTTGATAACAATGTATTTTTGTTTCAAGATCAGTTATATCTTCAGAAATGGGGGGTTGCCATGGGCACTCCCTGTGCGAATAGTTACGCTAACCTTGTAGTCCACCATTGGGAATTGAATCATCTGTTCAAGCACGTAGATTACAACAAGGTCAGATTGTATAAGAGGTTTGTTGATGACTTCCTTTTTGTGTGGGAGGGGACCAAAGCAGAATGTCTGAATTTCATCACAGAACTAGAAATGACCTCTACTTTTTTAAGATTCACAGCTGAAATCTCTCCAGTTCAGGCACACTTCTTGGATCTGAAGTTGGAAGTCAATGCCAACAAGATTGTTACCTCTTTATATAGGAAACCTACTTGGAGGAACACCTTGTTACGGTTTGAAAGCATGCATCCTAGGTTTACCTTTAGAGGGATAGTGCTAAGCCAAATGTACAGAATATGTAGGATCTGTAGTGATAAGAATGATTTGTCTTTAGAACTAAATATACTTGAAGGTTTGTTCAAACAAAGAGGATATCCATCTAAGTTAGTGAATGATTGCAAGCAGGAAGTCATCATGAAAGTATTTAGCAGGACAGTTGATTCTGCCTCTGGTAGGAGTAGTTTCCCATACCACACAAAGAATAATAGTAGGTATACTGATAGACTTACATATGTCACTAAGTATACCAGTGATGTTGTTGATCATAATAAAATCATCAGCAGAAATTGGAACGTTCTAATCACAGATCCTCTTACCAGGAAAATTGTGGGGGATCACCCGAGGTTCAGTTATAAAACATGTCATAACTTGAAGCAAACTTTATGCCTAGAGCAGTGTTCCCTGCCTAACAGCTACCCTAGTGACCTAAATGGGACTTTTCCCTGTGGACACTGTCATATGTGTCCACATATATCCAAGAATGTTTGTTTTTCACGTCCAGATGGTTTTTTTACATTTACACCTAGATTTTACAGTGATTGTAACAGTACCAACCTTATTTATCTGGCTACACGTAACTCGTGTGAAGCCTTTTATGTAGGCCTCACGAAGAGAAGACTCCGTGACAGGGTCTATAACTATTGTTATGACATCAGGAAAGGTAATGAAAGCAATGCTCTGGCTAAGCACATTTTAGAATATAGTGCACATAGCTTCAGCTTCATGGTCCTGGAGTTATTGGCAGTTAATAATAGGGAAGGAGACAATATGAATCAACTGGCTATCAGGGAACTTAAGTGGATTTTTATTTTAAAAGTGCATGTACATCCAGGCATTAATCAGTACGTGTCCGTTAAACCTGTCCTCAATAGCAGGAAGTTGTAAAGTAAATATATATATTATGATATTTGGTTTGAGTATAGTTTATGTCTGCTAGACCTGTTTTTCTGCCTGATTTCTTGTTAGTCTTCCCCTTTCCAGTTCTGGATCCATAGAGCTTTTTAAGTTTCAAGTGGACCGTGTTCTTGTTTCACAGTCATATTCTTTCAATTAATATGCCATAGGTAAACTATCAGTTTGATATAGACTGATTTTTTTTTTTTTTTTTTTTTGTCTTGCCTTTAGACAATCAGTTTTGCATACTTGTGTTAGGGTTCGTACATGACACAAGGGAAGTTTGTGGTTTGATATTATAGGCACTATATATGCCTGGCATTGGTATTTTGATATTCATTTTTGTCTCATCTCCCAGTACATTTGAGCAGGTCCTTAGCTTGATATATACAATGCTATCTGCCTCTTAACCTTACTTAGTATTGCTGTATACCTGGCATTTTGGCTTTTAGTGTGTGTCCATTGCCTGGTTGAGATTGGACGTTTGTAGTATTATCATAGCTATGTCCATCAGCCCTTTGACGCATTATGCTATGTTAAAGGAGATAGAAAGCTGTCCTCCTTCAGTTTAGTAATTGATAATCCAGTTCATATATCACATAGTTAATTTTTTTATATATTACTTGTATTTTTGTCTTTATTACAATTAGGTCTCTTGGACCCTTGAGTTTTAGCTCGGATCCTGGCTTTTGACAGATGTTGTGTCTGTTGGCATTCTGCTAACGGAAGTTGTTTGAATACCTGTCATTAGTTGTTTGTTGGAATATTTTAGCGCCTGCAATGTGTAGAGGTGAGTGGGTCGCCATTTGTGATCTGTCCGTTGTTTCTCGTATTATATATTTCTCATACGCCCTGTATTAGTCCTTCACTGATGGTTCTTTAATACAGTTTTGTAGGTTTTGATACTCGATGGGACCGATATTCACCGGAATTGCATTGGAGTAGTTGTTTTGTTTTACGTCAGTGAATGCTAGACAGACTGTGTCTCTTGTGCTTGCTAGTCGTTGTTGTGAGTAGGATGTTTTTTACTCCCGGACCGTTATTTGCTGCTTTGTCTGCATTTGCAAATGTGTTTTGCATCGCACATGGTCGCGGGACATTTCGTTATACATGTCCGTATTTTTGTGACCTTGCTTTGGGGGCTATGTGTATGCTGTTGGCGTATCCAATGTGAGAGATGAGGTACGAACAGGACGCATATGCAGTTTTAATTATGGTTAGTATCAGCTGATATTGTGTTGACGTAGATGTTTTCAAACACGCCAACAGCCGCATAATACAATTCATGCTTTGTACCTTTAAACAGCAATAATAAATATGTTGTCTCTTACTCTTGGACTGCTACATGCTGCATTGTTTGTACTGCTTGAGCTGTAGATTTTTTAGATCAGGTATGGATGTGAGATAGCACATAGGGTTTGTTTATTTACCGGAGTCTATGTTTTAAAGGAAATAAGTATGTGTTTAGTTAGCGACTCCAGTGGGAGTCGTTGAATATGTCCTGGCTGTATTTGCAAATAGGAATATGGTATGTTTTCAGTTGGAGAATGGTGTTCTCTATCTTATGCCTTGTGCTTTGATTATGGTCTTGCAAGGTTTCTTAGCGCTGTGAGGTGCGAGCCTCAGCTGACTTAGACTGCCACAATGATAGGTTTTGCTGCCTTATTTTAACACGGTTTGTTTAAGGTATTTTTGCCATAACTTTTAAACTGTTTTTATTTGTTTTTAACTTTGTAGCATTGTCTCTTTAAGTAAGGACATGTAGGGAATTGATTGTGTGTTAGCAATTATCTAATCAGTGTTTAATTTATTATTTTGAGCGCCAAAAGTTTTTTGTATAAAAGCTTGCTTTTCTCAATGTTTATTACACCTGAAGAAGCGTAGTATAGCTACGTGAAAGCGCTTGTGTGTTTTTGTTCTAAATAAAGAAGCTTCCTACATCAGTGACTATCTCCGTGTGGTGACTCCAGTGGATTTTGTGTTTTTCAGTTTTACAACTGTGTTAAAGTAATGGTGGAAGTTAATTTTGTAATAACTGAATGCCTGGGTGCAAAAGGACAATCTAGTTTCAGCCTTCTGCCTTATCATGCATTTAGGTGAGTATTTATCACATAATAATCATTACCCTGTAGACAATCTAGCTTCAGCCTTCTGCCTTATCATGCATTTAGGTGAGTATTTATCACATAATAATCATTACCCTGTATGTCTTAAAGCTTATTTATATAATAACATGTATTAAGAAGTCTCCAAATAATGTCATAGATTCTAAAACAGAGACATTATAATATGAAGCAGTTAAATCATAATGGTATATATCAGAATATGAATATAGTATTAAAAACTCCTTCTATTCTATATGTTTCATAGCAGGACAAATGTAAAAAAAAAATCACCCATTTTTGTAAATCTAACATTAGTACATTGATTCATAAAAAATAATGGCCACTTCCAATGACCATTGTTTTTTTCTTCTTCTTCAAGGTGATAACATAGCTTTTCAGAAAGGTTAGTCCACCTACTACTTCCATTACAGTTTTCATTGCCATTATAAAAGCAGTCACATCCTGTTTGAGGTACTACTGTTTGGGTTATCATCTCAACCACAGACATTTGCAAAGTGCTTAATGAGCTATTACAACTTTCTACAAGCAGGAACAATTAATGTACTGATGTACTTACACAATTACTTTATCATAGCATTATTAAAATGCATCCAGATCCAGATAATACTTATATTCCAGGCCGCTAGGGAATGCTTAAAATGTTGTTAAATTCCATAAGCTTCTCCAAACTATGGTACATTTGTAGAAATCAATGCCTTCTGAGATTTCTTAGGAGACTATTTTTCCTTCTCCGTGTCTCTGAATGTTAAGCCACATTATTGGCCACAATTGCCTATTTGTTCATGTCTATGCATTAGAACATGGCACAGCTTGGTTGGCTGTCATCCATCTATCTATCCATCCATCCATCCACATTCCCTTTTTCCCATTGTTTGCACGCGGGGTCAAGGTGTCACTTCAACAGTGACAATCATCTAGAGCCAAGGTTTACACCACCAGGTGGCTAGCCCTCCTGTGGTAGTTCTTCCACACCACACACTTGCCCACACTCACACCTATGGCCAGTTTAGAGTGTCCAATCCATCTACTGCAATGCTGTTTTGTTATGGTGCTATTTAGTAAAAAAAAAAAAAGAGTAGAGTGGTAATTTACATTTCTTGTCTAAATAGAACTCATTTTGGTAAGAGGCTGTTCTTTACAGTTAGATATGGGTTATTTGTTTTCTATTTTAATTATGTGTTTATTGTGGTATTACATTGATCAGCCCATTTGCAGGCACATGCCAGGTGAAGAAATTCACACAAAAAAAAAAAAATAAAACAGAACTGATTCACAAATATTATATAATCACAGTCCAGCAGACAACTGAACAATGAACAAATATTATTAACCCATGAGAGAAAAAAATGTGGATTAATTTTAGTAGTTAATATGGGAGGTAAGCCACAGGTGAGAAGAGAGACTGGAAGAAGGATGTAAGTGAAGGAGGAGTTAGGTGAAGCATCCAGTGGAAAAGCCCTTGGAGACAGATTTTTGACAGAGGTACCTTTTGAGTTGTGCTCTAAAAGTGAGGAAGTAAGGAAACATAATTTTTGGTGAAGGAGTGAGGTATTACCAGAATTTGACTTCAAGAATGGAGAATGAGTACTGAGTACTGTGCAGTTTGGTTTGGGGGATCCAGAATAAGGGAGTCAACTGGGAGAAGGTGCAGAGTTTGTAGGGGGTAGTTTTATTATGGAGTTTGGTAGCAAGAGGCAGGAAGGCATTTCATTGATGTAGTTTAAAAAAGAGGTGATCCTAATGAGTAGCTCAACTCTATAGATAACTAGGAGCAATCTGGCTTTAGAAAGCTTGGTGGAGTGGTATTCCATGGGGGGGGGGGGTGTAGCTGAAAATGAATTAGAAGATTTTGTTTTCAATGGACTGTAGAATGGATGAGTGTTTTAGAGACAGTGGCCCAAATTCAAGTTGAGCTAGGAGGGGTTCATTTACCAATTGCAATTCTTGCTGATCTGAAGAAAAAGGACATTTTTCCAAGACAAAAATAAATGAGAGAGAGTTGATCTTTTTCCTGATGTTTTCAATATGGTTATTGAAGTTAAGTGACTTGACCAACCATAAACCTAAGTATTTAAAGGACATGGTTACCTCTATTGGGGACTACGGAGATCTGAGAAATTTAGGTTTTTAGAATTAACTTCATAGCTACTTCATCTTTACTGAGTTTATTATCTGTACATTTAAGATAAAAATACATGCCATTGTGTAATAATAACTAAATCGCATCAGCTACATAAAAAGTTGCTCATCTTTAGTATACTATACATCTGAATCTTTCACTTAACTAGCCATTGACTTAATTCTTGGTTAGAGAATATATATTTAAATGTTATTCTTTATGAAACATTTATTGTGATCTACCTAGTTTATAAATGTGTATATAAAGTTTGAGTTTTTCCAAAATTTTAAAATAATTGAAAACGCACTACTCTCACCTTGATTCTTTGCAATTCCTTTCTGTATCTAAGCTATATATGTATCAATATTGTCCTCATCAATTGAAAATTACTATGTGATATTAATACTAGTTACTTTTACAGATGACCCCCCCAGTATGAATGCTTCTTTGCACAATACATTTTGTAAGATCAGATTGACTACCTCACAGTTTAAAGCCCCTATTAACTGCTCTTAAAATGCAGCTGATCTGGACAGAATGGTTTAAAATTACTAATATTATTTTGGAAAATAAAATACATCAAATAAAATCTCTGTTTAAAATGCACTTAACTGCCTCAGTAGTTCAATTACAGTTTCAGCACACATAGTCCACATAACCAGCTTTTTTCTTTGACTATCTATATACAATACTGCTGTAGTCTGTTGTGGACAAAACTGTATAATTGAGCTATCTTTTCTGTAAACACTTTGCAAACAGCCCTTCTATGTAAGACAGGTAGCTTTCACACTTAATTACAAAAACACACACACACACACACACACACACACACACACACACACACACACGCACACACACACACACACACACACACACACACACACACACAGACAGACACACACACACACACACACACACACACACACACACACACACACACACACACACATAGACACACACACACACACACACACACACACACACACACACACACACACACACACACACACACACACAAACCCTCTGCTTAGGCACTGATAGAATCAGAATTGAAAAGATAATATTAGCTCTCATTTGGGACTCAACTCAAGACCTCAAGCATGCCATGTTGGTCCAGTGGCAGTGTCACCTCCTAGGTATGCTGGAGGTCATGTATTTAAGATGTGATCCTTGGTTTCCTTGTCCTGTTGAATGTTGTAGTGAATAAATTGGATAGCATGAATTCTATGAGTATAATGTTGATCTTTTAACTATGAATACATTTTTAATTTAGCTTGCTTTTTGCAGGCACACGTGAAATGCACTGTGTTTGGGTTGCAACAGTTTGTCTAGCATTTTGTGTAGATGAGTAAGACTATATGCTTTTAAAGAGATCCTTTCTGAAGTACATATTTTGATTCCCTCAACCTTCATTTGTCTTTTATGTGACTCTGCCAAGTTCCTTCACCAGTCTATACTCAAGGGATGTTCCTGAAAAGGGGCACATGTGTCCAATGGGCTGTACTAAGCTGTTAGCAAATGCTTTACATCTTTGTCTTTTGAATTCTTGCACCCTTCACTTTGGTGCTAACTGGTACTTCACTACAGTCTGTTTTCAATGTGATAGTGTTTTGTTTAAAAAATGTCTATCAGTGGGTTATTTTTGTTTGTTTTTTTTTTTTTGTTAGTTTTTTTTTTTTTTTGCAAAATTTGAACGTTTAAATGCAGTCCAAATCTCTGTGCTAATTGTAAAAGTAAAGAAGAAAATATTATGCTACATACAGTTTTAGACAGTGTTTGTGGTAATTCGGGAGAGACAGCCAAGTAATGGGATATTGGTATGGCTGGCAGGGGCCTGAATAATTACACTGCATAGTGTCTCATTTTTTCATGATCCAGGTCTGCTGACTTTAGAGGTGTATGCTACAACAATACAGCATTATGAGCCCATTCAAATGGATCAAACCTGTACTGATTGATGTCAGAGGAGTAACTTTTTGTGCTAACAGCTATGACATAGAGAGTTCAAAAATGAGATGTAGGTGTCCTGCAAGCATGTAAGTCTGCCCCCCCCCCCCAAAAAAAAAAAACAGTACATTGTAAGCAGCAGTATTTCTGATTTTTGTATGACTTGTGGTTGTTGAACAAAAGCTGCATTAATTTTGTCTTTAATTGTTTTTCTTTATTCATTTCACTAAAGAATGAATTACTTCATTAATAGGCCTGTACCGTGTAATACAGCCTAAACATGTTGCATTTTAGTACCTTCTTTGTAACCTCCAGCTCTTGCAAAGGGGTTGGCATTTGTCAGGTCACATAGGAGGCAATATATGCAGTGAAGATCAGAATCATCTGATCTTAGACCTCCAATATGTAGTAATTGTTGCATATTATTATGTTACAGTCTTCTCTACAAACAGGATTGTAATGAATTTTTGCAATTAGTTAAAAACTGTTATTTCAGCAGTTAGCACAGAGGACTAAAGCCCCAGCTTGTTAAAGAGTTGCTTCTGTGGCAAGGATACAGGGTTTAAATTTTTCTAACTTTATTAATTGATTGTGTGTCATTGAGCAAATCACTTAACCAGACAGTGGTTTGCCACAATTGGGAATTTGGGCTAGGTTCTATAAAGGTCCCATGGACTCCATGCTAGTAAGTATGAACCTCAATGTCATTGTTTGCCAGCCATTCCCTACTGATTTAGTTCAGGAATATTATGGCAGGATCACCAGCATACCATTTTTTAATGCAATATGGGCAACTTATTCT
>NC_056734.1:723700327-723817827 GCF_019279795.1 Protopterus annectens | reverse complement strand
GTTGAGTTATACTAAACAGGTTTTGAACCAATTGTTTGGACATTTGCATAATTATCATTTGAGTGAGACCACACTATTTGTTATCATGGATGTGTGTTCACTGCTCACTGTTCACTGTAATTCCTAATGAGCCTAGTTTTGAACTTATCAGAGAGTTTTTGCTAATGAACAGCGATTAAAGCATGGTGAAGATTGATTTGTTGTGTTTCAATATTGAAATAATTTTAGAAGACAATGTATTCCTGATTTTTGGGCAAGTATTATCACCAAAGGACTGGAGTGGCGATGGGGCCCCCCCTACGCCAACAGCTATGTGAATAGTGTGTTGATTCAATGGGAAGTTAACCATGTGCTAAATGGGAAAATAATTTCTTCATCTATTGTCTTTTATTGGAGGTTTGTGGGTGATATATTTTTTCTTTGGATAAGTAACCGGGAAGAACTTAATGATTTCACTGAATATTTACATCACACTCATCCTTTCCTAAGTTTACTGAAACTATCTCGGACAGAATCATAGACTATCTAGATGTAAGGTTGGAGGAAGATGTGTGCAATAACATTATTACTACTATGTATAGAAAAAACTGCCATAGGAATCATGTATTACATAGACAAAGTTTACATCCCCACATATTCATAACGAATATAGTGAGAGGTCAGGCCATGCGGTTATCACGACTTAATAATAAGAATGATAGGTTTGCTTTAGACAATGCTACAATGTGTGAAGATTTTTTAGAGAGGGGTTATAGACAGTCAGAGTTAGAAAAAGGGATGTTAGGTTTGGAAGACTTAAGAACTGGAAGAACCAAACCATACTTTTCTGATGGAGAGAATGTCTCCACCTCACAGTATGAGATACAATCAGTGATGAGGGGAACACCTATATCTTTGAGTTACTCTAGTAATATTAGTTCTATATGCAATATTATTAAGAAAAAATGGCATATATTAACTTCAGCTGATAAGGTTAACAGTGTAATAGGGACTAGACCTAATTTTAGGTTTAAAAATAGAAAATCAATAAAAAGGTTATTCTGTTATAATAAATATGGAGACCCTGCAGATATGAACAATATAGATATATTTCCTTGTGGTAAGTTCAATTTTTGTCATTTTTATTGATAATAGTAGTATATTCATACATCCTGGGACTAATAAAAATATTATTTTAGACTAAAAGCTAGCTGTATCTCTAGACATCATTATGATTTATACAAGAAATTTTATGAAGTTAAGACAGACCGCTCACTCTTGGATCATATGATGGAGCATGTAGGAGATATAAGACAGGATAATGAGAAAAAATTAATTACCTGTACATGTTATGGAGATGGGAGAAGCTCATACATTTAAATTTAAAGTAATAGAAATAATGAGAGAAGATGGGAAGTTAGGGGACTTGCCCAATAAAATGGAAAGCAAGGAACTCTATTGGATTCTACATCTACAAGCAGACAAACCATGTGATTTGAATAGCAAGGTCTCTTTAAGACCAGCTTTAAAGTAAAGGGGGTTTATATAAATGATGATTACCCAGTTTTAATTATGAATGGAGCATATGACCTTTCAGAGTGTTTCTATTGGATGTTTTGAATTGATTTTATTGTATTTAATTAGTATGAGTCTGATTTTTACATGGTCTGATAAAGCAGAATTTATTTCTGAAAATGCTTATCATGTTTATTTCTTTGGTTTTTTATTAAAGTTCTTCTGCCTTTTACAGTGTACACTTTTTATTTTTGATATAATTAATTGTGTCACAGCAAAGAGGTGTAAATGAGCTCTGTTACATTGACCTAAGTGTGATTCCAACATCCTCTGCTCATGCATATTTTGTGATTGTGCATATCACTTAATCAGACCAGTGCATCTGGGTCATTCATAAAAACAAGCACCTGGGTTGAATGGATTTTATCTCATTATCAAAGAGTCATATAAAATAAAATTCCACTGTCCTCTGTCCTTGTTTCCACACTACTTAAATTAATGAAGGGTCAGAACAGTGTACCGCCTAAATTAGAGGGGCCAGAATCCTGGCTAGCTTTGTAGTTAAGAGCTCTAGAAATCTCCTGGAAAACCTCCAGTATATTTGAAAACAGAATAAAGATTAAAACTAGACTTCAAAGGCTCAGCAGAGTAAAGCAACTTATTCAAAAATAAAATAAAATAGCAATAATAATAATGCAACAGACTCTGGATTACGTAGTTAAGCAATCATTTTTACTGGGAGATGAGTGCTGTATAACAAAATAGTACATAAAAACAAAGAGAAAATATATATACATTTTTGTATAGTGAACGTTTTAGTCCATGGGCATGTGGATGGCATGGAAATAAATCTTCATGAGTCATTGGTTGTGATAATTCAAAATTCGTCAATGGCTGTCACCCTTCCTTCATTTGAAGAGTAGGTCCTGTAACGCGTCCATAGTATGATTGATTCCAGAGTCCATAAGATCGAATATAATATTCCTTTCCATGTTATAAGTAAAAAATTCCATATAATGAATAAATAGCAAATGGAATTAAAAATATATCATGAAATTAACAATCAAAACAAAAGGATAACTAAGAATATGGCTTACAAGTAAATATTAGTATAGTACATAGTATATTGTCAATAAAGCATTGATACAGCTATTAGGAGAAAATAACAAGAGAATTCTAAATTTTCAAAACAAAAAAACAGTGAAGATAACTCCATCATGAAATATTACAATCCAAGTAAGGTATGTAACTAAAGAAAACCCATTAAGATAGAAAGATTATAAAATATTATCATGGTTATAATTTTAAAACCGACTTATCAGTACTTTCACTTATAGCGTCATCAGATCTGCCTAATAAACTACTAACTACATTCAAATTGCAGGTGTTAATCACAGAATTCATCACCGGGGAATCATGAAATTGGCAAACTTAAGACAGAAATATAAACATGTTAACAAACAAAGCACAAATAAAAATGAAATTATCAGAGAATAACAGTAAATAAATAAAGGTATTAAATGTTTCATGCTTGTGCTTGAGAACTTGTGTAAAGTTGCTTGGTGCACTTAAACCAGGCATGTTGTAAAACAGAATTAGAATAAGCAAAAACAGTGTACTGCCTGTACTTCAACATAGAGGGTTCAAGGTGTTTCATGTACTTTTCAATGGTATTCTGCCCTCTGAGATATTTTATTTTACTCCCAGAGAGGACGTAACATTGTAAGGGTGTAAAGCATGGGAGTACTTTAGTTAGGGGTCTCTTATAAATATCGTATTCAAGGATGGTTAAGGTTGCGGGGATGAAACACTGACTTCTGTGTGAATCCATAAAAAATAATTGTAGTATTAAAAAGCTGTCTGTTTTCACTATACTGGAAAATAATTAAAAAAGATTGTGGGGGTAATTTAATAAAGCCTACATATTTTTTTTTCCGTGTAGGCATTGTACCACGCTGCTAATACAGGCGCAAACATTTTAAGATTCAGTAAGCACTGCTGAGCACCAACACGGAAACTTCTGAAGCATGCAAATAACCTCATAAGGAGGTGAATATCATGCAAATCAGGCAGGTAGAGTGATCTCTAGGCAGCTCTACAGACCCAGTGTCAATGTCCGGAGTGTACATGGAAAAATTCTGTGTACAGGAATATAGACAGATAAAAGGGGCTGTAAAAATATAGCTAGATGGACAGATATGGCATAGCACATACAGATATGAGTGAAACTATCCTCTGTGTGTCTGACAAATTAAAGGAAATAAGTTAAATTCATTTTTTCTTTAATAATCTGTGCATGTTTGCACAGCATGCTGCAGTGCGCAAACATGCTTTATAAAAAAATAAAAATAATTGGAAAAAAACAAAATGAATATGATGTGACAGAAATGTATTACAGGACCCTGTGTGGAGTATCTGCAATGGTGCATTGGTGCTGTTGCTAACATAGTACGGCTTTCAAGCGTGCACTTTCCAGGATGTGAGCACAGATCCCTATGCAAATGAGGTGGAGTTACTGAATAGCACAAAGGGGTGATCACGTCCACATATCCCCTTCATGTAGGGAGAGAACCATGTTGTTATTTACAGAGGAGATAGCTGACATCAGGGGTGGGTGTGTCCAATGACTTCTAAGCTTATTTCAGCCTGTTTGCGTGGCACACCTCATTGCTGAGCATATCCTTGCAGGGGTGTGAGTGCACTAACTTCTAAGCTGTGTTTAGCTAAGGGAAACGTGTTTCCAGGTATTTGCGCAGTGTGCTGCTATGCTGAGTGTGGAAGTCTGTGGGGGTGTATACACTGACTGCTAAGCTTTGTTTATCTACAGGGCATGCATTTGCATGCTGATTGTATCTAAAACCCAGTGACATATTAGTTAATTTAGACCTCAGTTTACCTTAAACTAAGACCATTAAATGATGTTAATGAAGTACTAGGCAGGTGGAAGGCATCACAGGTAGCCAATCACACAGTTAGCACCTACAGCAGAGCACTATAAAGTATGCATACACCCTACAATTTGATTTTTCCCTCATACTCTGCACCATTGGAGTACAGACTTAGGAATTTTAACTGAGAGAATGCTAGGGGCTGCTGCAGGTCTGCTACATCTGTATGTGCTAGATGCTGAAGTCAAAGCTGCTGCTGAGAATAGGCCTAGACAGAGAAGAAGAGCGTGCAGACCCAGGGTAACCTTCCAGGGGCTGCATGAGCTGGAGTTTGTAAAGTGCTACAGGGTGCACAGGGACATACTACAAGAGCTCACTGAGCTTTGTCACCCTCAACTCAAACCCAGAGCCAACAGAGGGGAGCTCATCCCAGTTGAAACAAAGGTATGTGTAGCCTTTAGGATACTAGTTATAAAGACCAACTGGGGACATTATGGGGGATTCACAGGGCTCTGCTTCCAGGGTACTCCACCAGTTCCTGGATGCCATGCTACCACATGCCAGTGAGTACATTTCTTTTCCCCACACCCCTGAGGTGAGGGCCAGCAGTATGCAACACTTCCAGCATGTAGCACACTACCCTGAGGTACTGGATGCCATAGATTGCACTCATGTATACATCAAGTCACCACCTGGTGAGGAGGGTAGACTCTATGTCAACCACAAGGGGTACCACTCCATCAACTGCCAGGTTGTGTGCAATGGTCAGGGCATTATTATGAATGTGTGTGCTGGCAGCTCTGGCAGTTATCATGACTCCCATATCTGGCACGCATCACAGCTGTACCAGTGTTTGCTCATGGGGACATCCCATTCGGGCATTTACTGGCTATGCACTGTAACTGTACATGATGACACCCATCAGAAATGCACGCACACCCATTGAAGAACACCATAATATGGCACATGCACAAACTAGGAATATCATAGAGCATGTGTTTGGGCTTCTGAAGTTGCGGTTTTGGTGCCTCGATATATGTAGTGGAGCTCTCAAGTACTGTCCAGCCGCATGTGCCCATATGTTCACAGTATATGCCATGCTACACAATATGATCCTGCATAAACAGCTACAGCAGGATCAGCAAAGGGAAGGGATACATAACCCTCCACCAGTGTCTACATCACCACAGCCACAATCACAGGAGGACTCAGAGGAGGAACCCCCTGATGATGTCCCTGTAGGCAAACGTAGGTGTGCCCAGTATGCCCTGGGTCGGGTTAAGAGACAATGCATAGCACATTCACTGACAACCAAGGGCCCTAGGGACTTATAACTTACTCCTACTCACATACATATAGTAAAATTGTTGATGCCAGACAACCCACACAACTTGTACCTATCCATGTATTGGTTGTGTACTGCTTGCATCACACAGAGTCAGCCCTGAACTACAGTCCTGTCATCTGCTGCATTTGCAAGCTAAGTCTCTAACCTACACACTACTTGTAAGGATTACTATAATATGGTAGCGTATGTATGGATCTGCTGCTGCTATGTGGACAGAAGTAACATCCACATGGGAATACAGGTACCCAGTCCAATAGTATGTGTTCCCTAACAATCACTAGGCCTCATGGTTGTAATATGCAGTATATCAGGCAAGGGGAGTTGTTAAACAGTGGGGCCACATGATAGTTGGACTACTGCCTATCCCAGCAAATCATGCGCTGTTGTTTCCTCACACCCAACACAGCAGTGTTCCCATATAACTGCTTTAACATTAATTCAGCAATGGTATATCAGCAGACCAGACAATCTCAGGGCTGTAACCTATAACTTGATCACAGCCTGTGTGGCTCAGTGGACTAGGGAAATTAGCATGGGTGATGGTGTTGATGCTTCGAATCTGGAAGTAGGCACATCTTTTGCATGTGAGGTATTATTATGTTGGTGTTCTCACAGACTGTCAGTCTGTGTGTGGTTTAATATTATGAACCTCAGTCACATATTAAGTACAAAATCTATATATATAAGCTATCTCAACTGCTAAAGGAGACTCACAAAACAAAGCAGCAGATCCAGAAATAAGTATAAGTGAGTCAAACCACCACGGTCCAGCCAAATAAATGTCCAGAAGATATGTAAAAGAGCAGTTTGTTGGAAAAAGGTTAGCGCTTTCACGGGGTTACTGCTTCATCAGACCAAATTCAAATGAAAATAAAAATCACATTTTTTTGACAAAGTACTCAGCCAATCAGTAAGAAACAATTAAAACTGAACCAATTAAAAACAAAAATCATCTTACATAATCTTCTGCCTAATAAGGCAGGTTTAAGAGAAGTGCCACTGTTAAGGCCTGGAGGTTCATAAGCCCTCATAGAGATAATCCACTTTAGTTCACACAATTCAACAGTGTTGTTAAAATCACCTCTTTTTCTACTGGGATGCAGCACTTGCAGAACCCTAAACAAAAAGGTACTATGGCCTGGATAAGATAAGGCATGATTAGCTAGGGCATTAGTTATAACCTGATTGTGGATGTTTCCTAAATGTTCAAGAATTCTTTCCCTCAGCTGGCGTGTGGTCTTACTGCTAACCTTTTTCCAATAAACTGTTTGCTGTTTTACATATCTTCTGGACATTTATTTGGCTGGACCATGGTGATTTGACTCACTTATACTTATTTCTGGACATATTAAGTACAGCAGACAGCTGGGTAATGCTGTGGATATTTAGAGTGATGTGCAGTACTGCAGAAACAGGGACACATGTCAATGTCTGTAACATACCTCTCAACCACTTAGTTGAAAAATCTGTTTAAAGCCTGACAAAATGAGGGACAAAGGCCCACAAACAGGGGAATATGTTAAATACTGCTCTCATAAATGTAAACAGTTGCTAAAATAACAGATGGTGTATTTCAACACACAATTTTCTGAAGGATTTGAAGTCAGACACTCAAATGTATGTCACTATTTAGTGACTTCAATCCTAAGTTCATCCAAGTGATTTGCCAGAAAACCACAAATTTTATGAGGAACAGACCATGAGCCAAAACCCTGGACATTCTTTGAAACTCTGGACAGTTGAGAGGTTTAGTCTGTAACACACAAAATCCTGGACTGGAGTACAGGTAAGCATGGCCTAGACTCATGGTATAAGCACTGACAGTCACACTCCAAACACTTAGTTAAAATGAACACAATTAGTTAAAATGAACACAATTCTGTTGTCCCATCATCAGACTGACCTGTTATATATAGATATGTCTATACATACAGACATATGCATGTACATATCCGTCTGTCACTATCTCTCTCTCACATACATAGTATATCTATCACTAAGTAGTGTCAAATAGATATATACCGAGTTTTTATATATATATATATATATATATATATATATATATATATATATATATATATTTATTTATATCACATTGATGCATAGACTCTCCTCATATATCTACATAACACATATACATATCATAGACACACACAGCTACATTTATATATATAGCCTTGCTAATTACAGAAATATGTGTGTGGATGTCGGTATTGTCCTAGATACCCTAATAATGGTGAGTGAATCTGTACTATCACACATCCATACTGTTTCTCAAAGAATCCAAACTAAGGGTGCAACAGTACTTAATACAATTACCTACAGATGCCTGCTGAATGTCACCACATAGAGAGATGCAGGTGAGCAGGTGGTGTAATATATAATGTTGTCAATGGATGCTTGGACAGGGCACATTGTTCTTGCCCACAGGTTTGCCTATCTAACTGCAAGCAGCCACATATGGCCATACTGGTAAATGTGCACACATAGCTAGCATAACAACAGTTATCCCACTGCTAGGATACTAGATGCAGATAACAGTATGAAGCAATATTACACTGCAGACCACAGATGCTGTTCAACACAAGTCTAGTTTGTGTAATGCAAAGTACTATGCCTGCAATCACATATACAGCAGACTCAACCTGTAAAATGTGCAATAAGTACTGTGATCTGTAGTGAATATGACTAGATAGGTAGGGGTTCAAATCTCCCTCTAGGCTGCTTGGTGGGCATGACTGTGTGTGTACACCCCTGCAGAACAACTGCCATGCCCTCATTGGCTATCCACATGCAATGGTTATGCCCTTTTTGGCCCTGTAACTTGCTGCTGGCTTCCATACTGCCCTCTTCTAGAAGGCCTGATTATGTCATCCACCTTAAGACTACCAGCTGAGAGGGTAGTCTCAGGACTTAAGGCATGGTTTGTGTGATAAATACTGTGATCTACAGTGTGTAAGACTAGGTAGATATGGGTTCTAATCTCACTGCTAGTTACTTGGTGCATGTGTGCGCGCGCGTATGCGTGTGTGTGTGTGTGTGTGTGTGTGTGTGTGTGTGTGTGTGTGTGTGTGTGTGTGTGTGTGTGTGTGTGTGTGTGTGTGTGTGTGTGTGTGTGTGTGTGTGTGTATGTACATCTCTGCAAAATAACTGCTATGCTTTCATGGGCTAGTCACCTGCAATGGTTGCATACTTTTTGACCCTGTAACTTGCTGTTGCTTTCACACTGCTCTATTCTACAAGGCCTGATGATGTCATCTACCTTAAGACTACCAGCTGACAGTATAGCATCAGGACTTAAGGCATGGTGCATGTGATAAATACTATGATTTACAGTGTGAAGACTAGATAGGTAGGGATTCTAATCTCACTGCAGGCTACGTGGTGTGCGTGTGTGTCCAGATGGCATAAATATGATCATCTTGGGAACATAGAAATATGTATGGTTTGCAGTATTTTATTTGTAGGGTGTGATGTGGCCCCCCCAATGGACTGACCACAACAAGGCCTGCTGATGGCATCAAGCATAGTATTTCCTGAACTGTTAGTACTATCAGACATGAGGTGTGTAGCGTGCATCACGTACTGTGATCTGTAGAGTGTACCATTACATAGTTAAGTGCTCGCATCTACATACAGCCAACTTCTACTACATTTGTGCCTTGGCATGTCCTGTACACAGTGATTGTAAGTGGTACTAGCCTAAATGTAGCCATGGTTGTGTGTGAGCCTGTTAGAGCATTTTACATCATGTTATGGAACCGTAGGATGTTTGAACACCACCAACATAATGGCCATGCAGTCCACACAATCATGGACATCTTTATACCTGTAGTTACATGTTCAACACATATTGCCCCAGTTCATGAGGGACACAGGCAGATGCCTTGAGTTGAGATAATAGTCGCCCAGCCATTCATACAGATGGCATGTGGTGAGATGCACTGAGGTGTTCTGTGTGCCATTAGGCAGGGTTCTGTTTCAAGGGTGCGTTTAGGTCTGCTAGACAAATCTCTCCCACAAGCATGTAAGCATGTAGTACCAACGTCACATACTAGGTTAATGTCCTTACATTGAGTATTCCATCTACTATTCCTCTTACAGATAAGCAGTATATGCAATAATGCAGGGTCACACATTGCCCTGTATGCAAGGTGCAGATCACCTCTGAGTAGTCTACATGCCACAGGTGACAATGATACTCATTGCAGACTATCCCCATTGAACACATACTGGAGACATGAAGTGATGTTATGAGGGACCATACTATTGTGTGCAATTGCCAGTATTGCTTGGAAAGGTACATCACCAAATGATCATTGCACTCTGATATTAGCATGCTGAGGCAAGAGTATCTGGGGATTATGAGCATGTCACTTACAGGTGACTGTGGCCTTAGCTATGCCATATGATTCATGCCATACCACTGTAGAGACAGGGTGATCTGAGGCACATTAGTTGTAAACCTGTGTGGCCAGGTATGTGTGCTCAGTTCTTTCACCTCTTATTATGTACACAAATGTTGCAACTAATGTGCTACTTACCAGGTACATAGGTCTAACTGATGGAATAGATACTACATATATATTTGAATGGCATTTATGGCCATTACGATAACAACAGTTTGCAATACCCTCTTGCAGGATAGTGACATACCACAAAGACTCTATGAGTGCTCACAATTTGCAGGAACCAGCTAACATTGTTAGACACAGTCAGTCAGTAGTCCTGTGTATTGTAGTTGAATGGATTCCAAGCAGTAGAGGACCCAGGACTGCACCCTGTTGAGCACTGCTACTGACAGATCAGCTACTGGAGGCAGATATCCCCATGTTGTGTATGTGTACCAGCAATGGGAGACTTAGTGACCCCTACAATGATAGTATTGTGGATGCCTAAGTGAGTGCTTTGTAAATGTTGCCTGAGTGGGGGATATAGTCAGATGGCTTGGCTGAGTTAGGGGGTTGTATGTCCTGATGTACCCTCACCTAGGTCCATGGTCACTGTCTGGAAAATGTCCACCACGTGTAACAGTCATGCTCCCCCTGTCACACATCCAAACTGTGTACAGTCAGCTGTGTGTAGAACACATATATGTGTGCTGATCAGCTTTATGATGATTGCCACTACAGCCATACAAGTATGGATACTCAGACAAAAAGGTGTACAGTTATGTCAGTCAGTGGATGCACCCCCCTCTGTGCAAGGGTATAACAGCTGCCATTGTCTACTCAGCTGGTGTGCAGTCAGTAGTGTCGGTATGATTGCGAGGGTGGCCCAATTGTAGTAGTAATCATTGTCAGATCACATGTGGGGTGCAGCCTGGAATGTTAGCATGTGCAACAGATGCTGTGTATCCTTTAATGAGAGGCAAGTTATGAACTGCTCTGTAAATGTGGACGTTATGGGACAGGTTGTAGGAATGTCATGTGTCACATGTAGTTGGGACAAGGGAGTGTAGTCACAGACAGTGTGGGTGTACAGGTCAGGTATGAGTCCAGACCCATCATATCTGGCATCATGACATATGAGGTCACTGACAATCTGGCCCTGTCCTTTGAGGTCACACATATAAGTACACTGTGTGTTGTGGTTCTGCTTTGCATGGGTGGCTACTTTTGTCACTTACCATGTCTACTCAACATCACAAGAACACTATGTGCTTCTTTTAGCTGAGGAGGTAGTGTCTCCAAGTAAGGGGGAGCACCTTCATCCCAACTGTCACAGCGCTGTCCACCTGTTACTGTACAACCTGCTAATGGCAGTTGTCCACCAATCAGGTTTGCTGAGGCATGATGAGCCTGTGTCCCTCCTGCCATGTACAGCCAAGTCCATGCCATTGTAATGCTGTTCACATAATGCATGGGTGTAGAGCTCTGCAGACTTGCCTGTCCCATCTGAATGGGCAGTGCAGTTATGTTATGTCAGCCATCCCACAGGAGGTAATAAATGGCTGTCTTGACATATATGTCTGTATTGTCTGCAATGGGGGATACATGCTGGTCGTTTTAAGAAGACTGATCTGCGGTTAGATCCCGCCAGGAAGGACCTCACATGGGCGGGGCTGTACTGGTCTCCCATCTTGGTAAACACATGCTGTACTACATTGGTTCCCCTGTGGGGATGTCACGGCACTGCTGTAGGCCATTGTAGGTAAGGACCTGGACCATCTTTTGGGCAAGTGAGCTGCAGTATCACTAAATAGCGCAGTGTGCACATATTACACTTCCCTAACATGTTTGTCTGTGCTCTGTTCCTGCAACATGCTGGAAGTAACTGCAACACTTTCTTGCATGGAGGACAACTAGCAGGTAGTGCCAAGCCATGTCCCCATATCTCTGAGTCATGTCACCTGAAAAGCCATCATAGCAGTTAGCATGGATATGGGCACTGACACTGTCATACACCTAGTGACACTTGACCAAATACTGTTATCTTTGCTCAAGGCCAGCTCATGCCTACTGGCAGTAACTGGCGGAGACCATTGAGTGTTACACTATGCAATGGATGTCGGACATATGTCTCATTCCACCAACCATGGCCTGACAAGGTGTATGACAATATTAGGCCAGCAGGCTATGCTGAAAACTGTGTACATCAAGTACAGAGTGTTATGTCAGCTGACGGATAGGCAAGTGTCTGACAGTCATACTCTGGGAAGATAGCAGTGGGAGACCTGGTCTGCAATGATACCAGTCAACAGTAAGGTTGACCATCCTTCCATTATTGGCATACTCCACCTACCTATTCCCTGTCTGCAGTCACAGCCAGTGTCAGTGACCTCTGACTGAGTACATTAGCAGGTGATTGTGACAGCTCCCAATATGCAGACTCCCACACAGAACCAACAGGATACCAGGATGGCCTAAGACACAGTCAGTTGTACTTTGAGCCACTGGCAAAGACTAACTGCCAAGGACTGCACAATACTATCCTGTGGGACATCATCCACACCTGCAAAATATTGTAGTGACTGCACACCGCACACAGTTGAGCCATTACACATGGAGTTAAGGATGCAGAGAGTAATGTATCCTTTGACTCTCACTGGTCAGTAAGAAGTGAGGATGCAGTCACTGTTGTACACCTTACACCAACAGGTTTGGGATGTAAATCCCAGACTGTCACTGCTATACTGAATGTGGCAGTCATCACGGCTATCATTCTGTGCAATGGTACCCTTGCAATGTCACTACGCATGCATATCTTACAACTGCAGCAGCCATACAGGTTCCATGGTACACTAATGCACAACATAGATAACATGTCTTATGGAGACTGTGTCATGACCGTACATGTGTAGTCTGCCCCCTAAATAAGATGGACCATGGAAAGGTGCCGTGCATGTGTGTGGGTGACCTGCATTTGACAGTGGTGTGTGAGTGTATGCATTTACACAGTTCAGCTCAGTACTAGCCCTACACGTGTGCATGTTGGACAGCTTTGGACCGTACATGGTAGAGTTGACAATTCCCCATCTCTAGCCCCAAACACAGGAACTGGCTTTGCCAGGAGTTGCAGTGGCACCTCCATGCCCAAGGTCAGAAGTGGGAGGTATCAGATCCCATTGTGTACCTCCCACATATCCATGACAGGACTAACACATGTCTCACCTGTTCTACATGCCTACAACATCACTGTGGTATACATAGTACATGCTGGAGAGACAGGTGTGTAACAGACAGTACACCCCACAGGAAACAAGCCCCCCACAGATGCGAAGCACACATCTGCTGTGACACACATCATGTGCAGGTTACACACTGGGATGCAGAGCATGACAATCATAACTGGTTTCAGGAAACTGTCTGTACTGGGCAGAGGATGTTTATAGATAGGTCACCACCATCACCTCAGCTTGTAGATGTGTGAGTTCCCAAAACCTTGGTGATGCTTATCAAGGGTAGTAAACCTGTTCACAGATTAGGGATACATGAGTACACTGAATGCTGCCATTGTCCTTGTTATCCTGTTATACACCTTGCTGAAGACATATTCCTTCTGTGCTGACATGCCATCCTGTGCTGCTTCATTGCCACTGTTTATCCAGAGATTATTCCAACAGTCCCCTGAAACAGAAGCATAAACAGGTTTGTGACACACCTATCATCATGTAAGTATACAACCATTACAACATCATACAACATAAGATACACAAAAGTATGTGGCGTATTTGTGACAAATGCCAGCGTACAGTATCTGTCATTAACCACTACAAGTGGCATGTCAAAACAACACTGCATTAAACAAGTACATGTTAACTAATATAGTTACCTTGTGCATCAGACACATAGCTTTATTTTCCTGCATCAATGGCAAGGATGACAGGGATATGGCACAGCTATCATCACTTGCACAGGGTGTTGTGTGGGGGTGCAGGAGGCCTAGGCTGACCAAAACGGTTAACAGCATGTGTGTGAGTCAGGAAGGGAAGCAGGTAAGATGGACCATGGAAAGGTGCCGTGCATGTGTGTAGGTGACCTGCATTTGACAGTGGTGTGTAAGTGTATGCATTTACACAGTCAAGCTCTGTGCTAGCCCTACATGTGTGTATGTTGGACAGCTTTGGACCATACATGGTAGAGTTGACAATTCACCATCTCCAGCCCCAAACACAGGAACTGGCTTTGCCAGGAGTTGCAATGGCACCTCCATGCCCAAGGTCAGAAGTGGTGCTAGTACCTGATGGTGACTGCTGTCTGCTGGGACTGTATTCCCCATGGGAATGCCCAGGACCATGAGCCCATGGCCTGCCACATCATGGTGTGGTCAGCACACTCCCCATGTAGAACTGGATGTACTGCCACTGTGGGAGCATGATTGTGCACAACCATGTGGACTCTCACCAGATGGGGTTGCTGACCTACGTCCACAAGTCTGATGCTCAGCTCCAACCACATGTTCCAGCACAGACAATGTGCAGTCCAAGACAGACACTGACTCAGCCCACCTTCTGTCCACTGCATCAGTCTACATCAATCTCTGCATCAGTTAGATCCATTGTGTCCCCAATGCGGTAGAGGCAGTCATGGATGTCAGAATGTGTTGCATTTATTTTATTTATTTATTTATTTTATTTCATTTTATTTTATTTCAGTTTGATAACTGGGGATGTCCACTGGGCCATGAAGAGCCTGTTTTTAGTGGAGGCCCAAGGAGAAAAGCTCCAATGAACAGTTACAGAGAAACAAGATATACAATCAATTTTTTCAGAGAATCCTTAATCATAAGCATACATCTGATGTTCCATTCAGAATGTGCCTGTACTTTCATGATGGCCTGAAACATGATACCTGCAACAGGAGGTGGACAGACAGCAGGCCTCCTACAAGCACCCCTGTCAATCCACCTGTGTGGTACCTCGCCAGCTCCTTGGCTATGGCCAGTGTCTGCACGCACTGGAGCCATAGTTGCAACACTTTCCTGTTCAATGTCCCCACCCTCTGTTCAATATCTGTAGCCTCCAGGGACAGGGAATATGTGGACATACTGACTGTGCTGTGGCAATGTGTCTACCTCTGGGATGGATTCAGCCCCCCACTCCCCCACCTGTGCCTTACTTTGGCCACCATCATCATCTGAGTCCAAAGAGATATTGACATCAGGTTCAGTAGGGGACAGAGACCAACCCCCCCCCATCACCTGCGATAAGAAAGAAAAAAATGGTACATGAATATCTGCACTATTGTGTATGAAAAATCCACCAATACTCATAATAACAAAGACCTACAACTGGATTAGCAACCAAAGTTGTCCACTCCACTGTCATCCAAAATAGATTTCCTCAGATGAAAATACACATTCCACCCAAGACCTTTATATCACTTCAAGTAAATCAAGTAAAACATGACCAGTACAATTTACCTTTTAATTAAGCAATATGACAGCATACTTGATAAATCGACACATAAACACACAGTACACCTATCTTAACAAATATATTGAAATACACGTTTCACTCCCTAATTTAATCTCCTTTCAACCTTTTGTGTTTTAAAAGGCATTTTAGAGTAAATGCCTCATTTAAACCAAGAGGCTTATCTTTTAACTGTTACTACCAAAGTGTTTCTATTTGTTAAACTACACTCCTGTGATTACCCCCTCTAAGATCCTTATGTACTTGTTCCAGAATGGAAAATAAAAACATTCTACACTGTTTACACATGACATTATGTTTAAATAGGGCATTATTTTGGCCCTTAACTTTAATAGAATATAAATATTCCTTAACAAAACAGTGTCATGCATACCAGGAGCAGGGCCACAACCTTGGCCACTACCTGACGGACCTGTGAAAAGTTGAGGGTGAGGTAATGTCAGTACCAACACATGTTGCAGCACAACAAAGTAATGCATCCATATAACTCAGATTAACAGTACTTACTGAATTACTTGTTGTATTGGTCACATTCTGAGTATGAGAGTACTACCAAGGTAACCCCCCCAAAGGACCAAAGACCTGACACCCATGTAAAAGTATGTACAGCTTGACACACTGACTGCTACAGTATTACAATGCTGATCACAGTAAGCCAACCTGTATGCTCCTCTGCTGTGGAAACTGTGGCATCTACCTCCACAATGTATGGTGTAATGGATGTCTGGGAGCTGCCGTGTGTGCCTAGGTTCACCAGGAATTCCTCAGTGGCCATAAGTGGTTGTTTGCTGCAATCCTTCCATCAGTGGCAGCATGACCCCTGGATACATCTGCTGCCCTTTGTCATGCAGTATTGATAATGTCCATTGCATGGTGTCGAACCTGCTCATATGTCCTATCCTGATGATCCATGCCATTCATATCATGGACAAGGTCTCCCCACAATGCAGCCCACTGTTCTCTGTTTTACCTCCACATGGACAGTAGCATGTGATGATGTTGCCTTAGTCCTTCAAGTATAATTTAATTTTCCACATCAGAGAAGGGTGCATGACATCTATGATACATGATTCCTGAAATAGAAAAATAGGGGACCACATTACAGGATCACATATGTGTAACTACACTATGTAGAACTACAGCAAGGACAATATGGCTGGCACTGTCCACTGCTTGCTCACACATTTCATACTCCACAGTGTTCAAACATACTATGTGTGTGCATACAACTGAGATAATAGCAATAGTCCGGTATTCCTGCATGTGCTATGACAGATACTGCTGTATGATCATACACCCAATACTTGAATCTATTGTGGTGTGTTCCCTATGGGCAACCCCCAATAATACATCATAGGAACAGTGACACACAATTAACACTGTGCTATTACAACCACTATAGAGGGACAGTCCATTGAGAACAGTGTGCCACAATGACAACAAGCAATGCACCCTTGATGTATAGTAAATCCTGTGTAGGTGTAAGACAGCAATAGATCAATGACATGTCTTTATCACAAGTCTACAACAGGCTTAATGCTGTATTCCCTGTTGCCCATGTGTCTGTTCACCCGTCTGCATCCTATTGTACACAAAATCAGTTACATACCTGATGGAGTGCAGTACTCCTCTGTTGATATGTGGTGATAGTAAAGTTTTCACAAAGGCATGCTCTGTGTGAGGAAAGTCTTATACAGACTGGTTCCCCATAGCCAGCAGCTTGCCTTTTAAACATACTTATCCAGTCTTTGGGTCTGAAATGCTAATTGCAGCTTACACATCTGATTTGCACTATCACCAGCCAATGACATGCAACCACTGTACAATATATAAGGCCTTCGTGTAGGTTAGGGCCCCTTTCTGATATGTTGTGCTAGACATTACTGGGGTGAGTAGACTACATTATCACAAAGAAATGTGTGTGCTACAGGCTGCAGCTGCTGCTGCTGCTGCTGCTGGTAATAGACATAGGCACAGAGTGTGAGCACTTTGGAAGACAGCAACCTATAGGAGTAACTGTGGGAGCTGTGTCAGCCTTGTTATAGAGGCAGAGCCAGGGTGAGGTGACCCTTTCCACTCCAAATAAGACATGGGTTTAAGCTAAGTATGTTAGGCAAAGGTATTACTAACAGAGTACTAGGCAACATGTTTGGTGTGTCCTTGGGTAAGATGGTGTATAAATATAAGAATATGTCCACCATTTGGACAACTGCCAGGCTATGTGTTGCAGTCTGGTAGTTATTTACAGCATGTACGAGGGCAGGCCTTGTTACAAGCAGGGACTTCCAATGTGTTTGTTAGCTGTGCAGCTGTGATAATCTGCACAGTGACTTTGTAAGGATTGTGTGGTGCACTCTGAGATTAGTGGCCCTCATTTGCAGTACCTGCATTGACCTTCTGTGTGAATGCATATTAATGCATGACTTGACACTTTATGTACATATAAGTTTTGCTGTAGGGTTATGTGAAGTGTGTTCCTACCTGCAGGCCTGTGACCTCCATCAGTGAAAGACAGACATGTCATTTGAAATGCATCATGTGCATAAAGAGTGCATGACTCAGTCATTAATTACTGCCTTCACAATACTGTAAATTCACTTCTACAAACCACTGGATTTGAACCCAGGACTGTGTGTGGCAAAATGTGCCATTTACAAGGCAATTTATAGGCCAAGCTATTGAGTCACTACTGTAGCAGGTGTATTTGAAAGACATGTATGCACACATACAGGCTGTGACATGCATTTTCTACATCCATCAGTATGTGTGTGGCTTTATATAGATGTATGTGTGCACCAGGGTCTGAGTTGAAAATTTATTTTGCCATTAATGCCTTAGCAGGTGTCTTTCTACATGTTGCTGCTGAAGGGCACTTTTATCTGTTAGCACAGGCCTCACTTACATCCATTATTCTGTCTTTGGCTTTCTAGTGGTGTACTATTGCACCAGAGTTCAAGGTACACTCCTATTTTTAATCTTTTTACTTTAATTACATTTTAATGAAGTGTGCAAGGTGAGGTGCAGAGCACAGCTCTGCTGAAACATGCTTAATGACTACAACTGGCAATTACTGTGTTTTCTTTAAACCACCTGTTTTAAGTAAGAGTTGTGTGGCATGGCTTGGTCTGCAGGTGTGATGGTAATGTGTTCAAAATATGGGAGAGGTGTTAATTTTGTAAGTGTGTATTGCAAGTTTAAAAACACTTATAGTGAATATAGGTCTATTTAGCTGAGCTTAGTGAAGCTGTGCAATGCAGCAAGCCATGCAGCAATGTGCTAAACAAATATAAAGAAAAGAAAAATGGGGAGATAAGAAAGTGGTGAAATGGGATGCAAGCAGAGAAAAAAAACATAGTGAAAGGCAGGTAGGGATGTGCAGGAAGGGTGTTTGAAAGAGCCATAGCTATCCATTTCTTGTACAGTAACAACTTTGTACTTTGACAGAATTTGTACATGACTTTGTACTCTCAACCTCAGAGAGAAGGGTGAGGGCAACTTAACTGCATTGTCAAGCCAATTGAACAAAATTCTTTGTGTCCAGTGGACATGTGTGCGATATGGAGAGATATGTCTGGGAAGATTTTTTTTTTTTGGGACAGTGCTCATTTTTTTTAAGGTGAGAGTAGAATGTTGGGGAAGGGACATAGATACTTGTGGAGGAGGTAAGTTGGGTAGGTGAGGATGCATTTGCAGACAGACAAGATAGACAAGAGAGCAGACAGGGGTGGTGTGTGACATATGAGGGGGTAAACACCTTGGATGTGTCTATAGACAGCAGCAGCATGACAAACATCCCCACCCATGGGACTGTCGGCACTGATCCTTCGCTGCCCCAAGGGTAGCAGTGCTGGAGGCTGAGCATCTGGATGAAGCTGACCCACCAGGTTGGCCAGCATGCCCTCAATCCAGCACAGGTAATGGTCAAACCCATGCTAGACTATCCTGCACACTAAGACCAGCAGCTCTACCTAAGTGACAACACTTCCTCCACCACCGCTCCCAGATAGGGGTGGGCCCCGACCCATGGGGCGGTGCTACCTGACACCACTGGTAGTGCAGGGGCAGCAGAGGGGGAACCACCAGTCTGGGTCCCAGATGTACTGGGACCCGGTGCCATGTCCGGTTGAGGCAAGGTAGGGGGATCAGCCGAAACCATCCTACCTTGATGTGCTGTGGTGAATGAGGTATAGCCATAAGTTAAGGATAGTAATAACAAAACCATTTTTGTATTAACAGAATGGAACATCATTTTAATTCATACAAATCCATATTAATGTATAGCATGTGCAACACAACAGTAAATAACATAACAGTCAGTATGGTAACAGCATGCCAGTAAGAAGTAAACCATAAGGGCAAAAAAATAGTTTAACAAAGTATGTTAATAGTGAATCATAATAACGCATAATATTACATCACATTTTGCAAAAATACAGTTAAACAATGTGAATAGTAAATCATAATAATAAATAACAATAATAAATAATGAAGATAGGGGGTGGGGAGAGAGAGAGAGAAAGAGAGAAACAATCCATTACTGACATGCAGACTATATCCCTGAAAACACTGCTACTAAATACTCTTCAGGCATGTAATGTCAGTTTTGAGTACAGTGACTACAATTCTCCTATAGCTGATGTAGCATGTACATACCTCTCAAGCTGTTAGCATGGGTCAGTATGAGCCAAGCAATAGCAATTGCAGATATATAACTACACAGAGCACTTTCACATCATATGGACTTCTATAACTACCAGGGTGTTCTGTAAGCAGATTTGGTAATACATCGCATTCCAAGTAATCATTTTTCTGGTAATCCTGTGACAGATGGATTAGGCAGTTTTAATTACATTACGTGAAATTGTGACACTTGAGAGGCATGTTTGTGTACAGTACCAGTATGCAGGTAACTAGCCAGCTTCATGCTTGTGGAATAGCTTCAGCACCTCCCAGTATGAATAGGGAGGGACAGACACCAACTGTAATAGCTACTTCTGATCCCAGGGAGGGATCGCTTGCACTACAGGGAAATGCATATGTCTACAGTACAGCACTTGATGAACATGGATTAAGCACTACAGGGAGGGTTACTCCTTCAGGTAATGAGCAAGAGCCTGAGCCTGTGGTATGAAGGAAGACTATTCCTTCAAATGTTCAACATTCATTTTTCCAACTCCCCCTCCTCTTTCACAAGAGATGGAAGAGTTCTACCGAAATACAAGAGCCATGAGGCAGAATGAAATGGAAACAGCCACTCCAAAAAGGAAACAAGAGGGCACTCAAGAAAATGTGGACACAGGTTGTATGTACCTGGCATGGAATAGTTCCTCCAGATAGTTAACAGAAGCAGAGGTTAGTGTTTTAAATAGAGGACTTTCATTCATACCAGCTCAATGAGATGATGTCTCTGAAGTTATGTTAGATTTGTGAATGGTTACAAGGAATGTTTTATTAAAACTAATGCTTGGTAACTGTAATAATGAAATGAATAATGCTGCTGTGTTTAAGAAACCCAGCCAGTATATACCACAGAGCCACCCTGTCCTAGATGTATTTACTAGGTTATGTGAAGATGAGTTATATAAGCTATTGGGAAATGGGAAGCAGAGTTATAACAATTTATCTTCTGATGAACAACAGGCAATGTTGTCTTTACAACAAGAACCTAATATAGTGATCAGACCAACAGACAAGAGTGGCTCAGTGATTATTATGGATAAAGCTTATTATTATGACACCATGAATCCTATGTTATTAGATGAGAAAACGTATAGTCTTGTGAGTTTATTTGATATAGAATGCCTGCAAGAAGTAATGTTGAGGACATTAACAGAGTGTTTAAATATGGGTCTTATGTCAAAGGAAATTTTTTCAGTACTTTGTGATTGGAAATCTCTTGATACCTAGCCTAAATGGGATACGTAAAGTACATAAAGAACTGCTGACACCCCCTTCAGACCCACTGTGGCAGGAGGGGGGTGGTTAACAGAACCCTTGTCTATATATGTAGAAAAACAACTCAGACCTATTCTTGATAAATGTGACATGGGACTTAGAGATCCTAAACACTTTTTGCAAGATCTTTTTATGTTTACACAAGGTGAAACATCAGTAAAGACTCAATTTGTGGTGACTTTAGATGTAAAAAATCGTTATTTACAGGAATATCCCATTTAGAAGGCATTCAGATGGTTAGAAGTTTCTTGCTTGATAAAAGTGTATTAGCAAGTGAACAGATAGATTTCAACTGCTATCTTTTGGAACTAGTGCTCGAATATAATGTGTTCGTATTTGATAATATTTACTATAGGCAAACCTCTGGCATAGCTATGGGCACATCATGTGCCAATAACTACACCAATTAGGTCATGACGTGCTGGGAGAAACACCTATTAGGTTCACAGCTTGGAAGGGAACTTGTTTCCTTTTATCATAGATTTGTTGATGACCTTTTCCTGCTTTGGCAGGGAACAACAAGAATTAAGTGCCTTTGTGAATAATTTAAATACAAGTTGTAGCTTTTTAGAATTTATGTTTACTATTTAGGATTCCAGCATTGATTTTTGGATGTCCAGATTATTAGGGATGATACTGGCATCTTATATACTTGATTATATTGAAATGAATGCTATCACCCTGCTTATTAACATCATGAAAGAATGCATCCTAAGCATGTTTTTAAAAATATTTTGAAGGGACAAACATTAAGGAACAGCAGTCTCACTACTAGTGATAGTGAACTAGAAGAGAGGTTAGACATTGTTAAGAAGGAGTTTTTACTAAGAGGCTATAAGGAAATGAACATTACATTAGTACATGAAGTTAAAAGGGGTAGGAATAGCCTGGGACAACCTTATTTTTCACTACCCATACATGTAATCATAAGAAGGATAGCTTAAGTAAAGGGATATCGTTTTTGCTTACCTATTCTACAGATGATGGGGGTAATAGGAATATAATATGGAAACATTGGCATGTGTTACAATTGGAACCAACTATAGCCCAGTTAGTGGGGTCCAGTCCACATTTTGGTTTCAAGAATAAACAATCTTTGAAACCTAACCTTTGTTATCCTAGGAATGCTGGAGAGACATTAGATAATAAAGGGGAAGTTGGCATGAGGAAATGTGGAGCTTGCTGTTTTTTGTCATTTAATCAATGAGTCAACAATATTTGTACATCCACACACTGGCAGAACATATACAATTAGGGCAAAGGCTGACTGTAATAAAAAGAACTTAGTGTATGTTGCCCTATGCACAATCTGTAATCAGTTTTACATAGGTAAAACAAATAGGCGTTTAAGGGAGAGAATGACAGACCATCTGTACTGTGCACATAGGGATTTAACCTACAGTGCCATTGCCAAGCACATGATTGAGAAAGGAGAGAAACATATTTTTATGTTCTCAGTGTTAGAAGTTATACCAGGCGGCCACGGTGGTGCAGCAGTTAGCGTTGCCATCTCACAGCAAGAGGTTCTCCAGTTTGATTCTCGGCTGGGGTGCCTTCTGTGTGGAGTCTGCATGTCCTCCCTGTGGTCGCGTGGGTTTCCTCCAGGTGCTCCGGTTTCCTCCCACATCCCAAAGACTGCATGGGATTGGACACTCTAAATTGGCCCTAGGTGTGAGTGTATGCATGTGTGTGCCTTCTCTGGAAGGTTGGGTGCCGGGCTGGCAGCTCAACACCGTAAAACTCCACTGCCAATCATGAGCAGACAGATGATCTGCTGTGGCGACCCCTAACCAGGAAAAGCCAAAAGAAGAAGAAGAAGAGTGTTAGAAGTTATACCCTCTAGTGTTAGGAGTAGTTTTTAAAGTAGACATACTGCTAATGATTTAATTATGCTTAGTCTTTTAATTGTATTAGTATCAAGTAATTAGTTACTTAGCAACCATAATTGTCTGTGTGTTTATTGGTTAGGGTGGCCCAGGGGAATAGTATCTTTGTATTTAGTTCATGGTGTTTTAGTTGTTGAGTATGATCTGAAGAAGCAAAAGTAGTTTTAAGAAAGCGCTCATCATTTTTTATTAAAGTCTTGGCTTGTTTTGTCCACTTGCTGTGTTTCTTCTGTGTTTTTTGTTGTTTTTTCCATTGAATTTTTAGAACTGAGCAGTTCATTGCAGAGGATTTTTTTTTTGGCCTATTTATTGGTATTGCTGATAAGTGTCTGTGAAATGTAATCACAATCATATATTTTCATAACGTGGGCTACCTCACCCATATACCTTTTGTTCCTGGATTAGGAGCAAAAGACAGCATTATGTGACTGAATTTGTTTTGCATTCCAGACTATTACAGTGCTATACTTGACTGCAGTGACAGTAGAACACACATGCATGGCATATAGCCATAATGCATTTATTAAATCAGATTTCTGTAGGAATTAACAATGCTGCTTAACACTTTATTGGTATTGTTGATAAATGTCCGTGAAGTCCACACAATATTTGCCCATAGTCTGGGCTACCTCATCAATATACCACCATTTCCTGAAGTAGGAGGAACAGAGAGCATTATATGACTGATATTGGCCTGGTATTGGCCTGGAGTAGCCTTGGACCATACTATGAGTTAAACAATACAGTTTGCAGGCCGTTACCTTTGCATTCCACAGCTATTACAGTGTTACACTTGACCACAGCATCCTTACCATAGACAAGTAATGCATGCAGCTCTACTGCAATGGTTATGACAACACAGTCCTGCGATACACTATTTGCTTACTGTTATTGCTATTATTTATTGTTTATTGCAATACAGTTATTGTCCATTTATTGCACTATAGCTCTACTTGGCCATTTATTGCACTACAGTTCTACTTGCCCATTTATTGCACTACCATTTTTATGGTGTATACTTTATTGCAGTAAAAGCTTTACTCTTTCTTGATTATTGCACTACAGTTAGCATAATAAATCCATATATGCCACACTCACGGCACAACCTGGCCAGGCACCCAACATGGGACTCGACATTGCAAGCCCTCTCAGCTGCAGCTGTTGGGAGAGAAGCACAGCATTATGCATACCAGTTTTGCAGACAGCTTGCATATTGGTAAAACAGGGAAAAAATTATTTACATATTTGTGGGGTATTCCATGCTCTAGCATCTTGGACCCAGATGTCCAAGATTCCCCTCTTTCTTCTCTTCAGGTTGTCATAATGGTGATGGCACTGCTCACCTGTGTGGGGGATACCAGTAACATTGGTGAGTTCCCTGGCCAACTGGTCCCAGGCCTCCGCCTTACACTCTGAGCCCTGGAAACCAACCTGCAGCAGCCTGGGTACATGAGTTTTAACCAGGAGCCCAACAAAGACCCTGGACTCCTGAAGACCCCATCTCTGTGCCCGAAAGCATGCACCTTCACCTGCACTGCCTGCCATATCGACAGTAGATAAGACTCCAGGGACTGATGCAGAATTCCCACCTATTGCACTTAATATAGGCTGTTTTCCCACCCTTACACATCATTGAGCAACATTCAAAAAAAGCCTTGTTGATTAGCAGTGCACAAACCAGCTAAGTGCAACTAAGCAGTGCAAAAACTCACACAATGGGGGATTTAGCTCAGCTTAACATTGTACAAAAAAAGTAGGCATTAGCATGTTTAAAGAGTGCTCAGCCCAGTGCAACAGTACCATATTTCACAAATTTGTCTTTAAAATTAAACATATATAATAAATTAATTTATAGACATCATATCATTGCTACAGACTCAAACCCAGGACCTACTAAACATTAGGCTATATCTCTACCCATTCAACTAGTTGGATATTATGAAAACTAATATACCTTCACATATAATACTGGGCTACCTGTTAGCATTGCTAAGCACTATGGCATACCTCACAAACACGCTTAAATAAACCCAGACATAACTAATTAATTACATCTGGTTTCTATTTTTAGATGTCTAGCAACTGTCAGCTATGTATGTATGAGTGCTGCTCAGCTCTTTGGAGCTCTGCATCACACCACGCAAACAGCAATTAAAACAAAACAGAGAAAAAAAATTTTTAATTGCAAAAATATGTAATTATGATAATAGATGACATCCGTTATCTATTTTTAGATGTCTGGCAGGTGTCAGCTGTATATATGTGAGCACAACTTTGCATTATTGCACTCCATGTCACACCACTCAAACATGCAAAATATTTAAAATTAAATATTACACATTTGACACAATTCACAGCTTTTCAACAGTAGTGGGGAGCAGTACAAGCCATCCACAACCATGGGTAGCCTCTACACTTATACCTACGCCAATTCAATAACCTTGTTCCTCAGCTCTCCCTCAGCAGCATGTCATCATTAATATGCATGTCGTGCTGCTGAGGGGGAAATGTGGCCGTGTACATGGATACATTCTGTGTAGGCTCTACATGGAGCCTGCATGGATTTTATTAAATCCTGGGGTGTGAGAATACAAACATAAAATATAAATATTAATAAAGAGTGGTGAGGAGTTTCTAAGAAATGAGAGATTTAAATAGCTTAAAACGGAGCACTAATGCGTTAAAATAGAAAATAAACCAAACTGTAAAGGAGAAGGGGAGTAGGAGTGGGAAATAATCTATAAAAATAGGGATTGATAAAAATATCACCAATACATTGATGGTTTACAAAGGTGTGCCCTAAATGGGAGTGAGGCTAGTGCTGGAAATGGTACAATAAAAAAGGAACAATACAAGAAAGCATAAACCAGAGAGTTAGCAGGAGTGGGAGATATGGATTGTAACTCAGAGGGTTTAACATTGGCTATGTACTTTTAAACAGACCAATGGTAATTTTGCCTTAATCAGTATGTGGGGGAAGTTATGTTGCCTGCCAAAATTTGATATCTGATGAAAAGAACAAAACAAAAATGCTCATATGAATAAAAATAAAATCATGCAACAATTGTGCTAGTACAAAGTATGATGTCAACAAAGCATTGATATAGCTATTGGGAGAAAATAATAAAAGAATTCAAAATTTTCAAATCAAAATAGTGAAGATAACGCCATCATGAAATATGACAATCCAGATAAGATATGTAACACTCTGCTTAAAAGAGAACTGCACCCACAGACTGAAAAAAAACATGTTTATTTCATCAAGTTTTGATGTTTCCTACATTTTAACACTACCTTTGGACTCTATATACTTTTTAAAAATATTTTTAAATGTAATCCCAGAGTTTGCCCACATGGGATCCAGTATCTTGATTTTTTTTAGTCTACTTCCAGGTATCCCACAATGTATTGTTTGGCTTTAAAATATTACATCATAGCCCCTTAGCACCTGTCAAAGCATTGACTTTGCATGTGTTTTCACATATAATCTGTTTTTTTTTAGTCAGTTAGGTATAATTACTATTTCTTGCTTTTCAATGACTAGTTAAAAAACAAACGGGGATAATCACACAGAACAGTATTCTCAGCACATGAACTTTGTCTCCTGCTGTGATCTATCAATCACAACAGCAAACAGCTCAAATTTGCCACTTTGACAGATACAAAGGGGAGGTGCTTGGGGGAGGAAAGATGAATTTAAGGAATACATCTCAGGTATAACAAAAGAATGAAAATTGGCCACTTTAGAAAAAAAATGTAGTAAGAGGAATTGAGAATGAATACTGTTCTTTGTGATTATTCCTGTTTGTCTTTTAAGTAGTCATTGAAAAGCAAAAAAATGTTAATTAAACCTGACTAACTAAAAGAAAACAGGGTATATGTGAAAACACATGTAAATTCAATGCACTGACAGGAGCTTAGGGGCTATGATGTAATATTTTAAAGCCAAACACTGCATTGTAGATACCTAGAGGTAGACTAAAAAGTCAAGATGCCAGACCCACGTGGGCAGTCTCTTCAATTACATTTAAAAATATAAAAACAAATATATAGAGTCCATAAATGGTGTTAAAATGTAGGAAACATCAAGATATGATGAAATAAACATGTTTTTTTAGTCTCTGTGTGGTTTTCCTTTAAATTGATTTAGCTTTACAAACTCATTCTTCAACTTCACTAATGTAGAAGTGATCTCTCATACATAAATTGACTGTTCACTGGCATAATTCATTAATTAACTCTTAAGAAATCCATACTAAATCCCCACATCCTCCTGAGTAGAATATGCGCGTCTGAGTCAGGGCACTTTTGTCTCATTCATGATCATTAGCCATGTACTGCTGGACTTCCTTAAATACAGCAATCTTGCTGGATTGTGTATGTTCATATCCTGCAACATACGCAGATGAGATTGTAGTTAAAGTGCACCTCAAGATCAAAACTACCTATTGTTTTCTGTTAACCTCCCCAACATTTGTCAGTTAATGACAGGTATCTAGCTTCCTAATGTACAAGTTACTTATGCTGACAATCTATGACTAGTTACCTGAACCTTAAGCTGAAAGGATATATTGTCTAGATGCAAGCAAGAAAGAAATAAATAACTGTTTTCATATTGCTGAATCAACCCAGATCATGTTCTGTAGAGGAGATATAGAGAAAAGGTTAAAAAAACATCCAGGTAAAAAGATAAATATTATGTTAGATCACACCAAATCCAGGATATGCATATTTAATAAAGGGACGGGAAGGTAAGAAAGCCTTCCTCCTCCAGAACAACATTAAGATAAATTACATCTGCCATAAGAATATTATTTCAGCCTCATCATTTTGACTGACTCTCTTAATCTCTAAGCAACCTTCTCAAAAATACAAAAATCAGGGCAGGGACTTATTGTCTTGTCGCAATATAATCATGCTAGTCCACAGAAAATCACCAGCACTCACTGGGATGGATTCAATATAACTTTTATTCTTAGATCAACCCACAGTCAACAGACCAGTTTCGGCCCACATGCCTTTTTCAATGTCTATTGTAAACTGCAGTAAACCACAATATATACCAAAACAAACCAATTAACATAATTGATTACATTAACCTCACAAATGATCACTCACACCAGGTGGAAATAATCCACCTAGTCTCATAATCCATGATTTCACCTTCCTGTTAAGAATATTATGCCAACCTGCTTTGAAGCATCTATTGCTCACAATTTTATCAATAATGATAAATTTAAAACTAGCTGAAGTGTGAACAATGATGTGTTTGTATAATGCATTTGTAGAATATTTATTTTTAATATTACTAAGATGTTCAGAAATCTAAGCCCTAATGAGTCTTGATGTTTGGCCAATGTAGAAAGCCGAAAAACTGCATACTGCAAGATGGATGACCCAGTCACTGCTACAATTAGAAAGAGTATTTATGGAGAAAACCCATGATGTATTTTTACTAGTGAATTCCTTGGTCTGATGAATATATTTGCAAAAAGAGCAGTGGCCACATGGATAGCAACCAACTGCCCTGGTACCATCCAATGTTACTTGTATTCTACAATCAGATGGTTTGCTGCATTTATAATGACTGAAGTAACTACCCAAAGACCTTCCTCTATGAAACAAAAATGAACATCTATCCCCCAAAAGATCATGTAACCTATCATCAGCCAAAATGATATCCCAGTGATGTTGCATTAAATCCATAAACTGATGAATATTCCTACCATAACTGGTAATAAATCTAATTTTAGTATGGTTACTCTGATTGCCATGCTGCTTATACTGAAGTAAATCACTTTTCAATCATTTCTGGACTTCATTAGTCGTTTTCATCAACCTAGCTGTTGGGTAACCCCGATGCTTGAAACATTCAATTACATCCTGGTTGAAGTGCATATAATCTTCTGTGTTTGAACAAATGCTGTTAATCCTCATAAATTGAGACTTGGGAATATTCCTGATTACATGTCTAGGATGACAGCTGGATGCATGTAACAATGTATTGGAATGAAAGGGTTTCCTAAACACAGAACTGGCCAATGTGCCATCCTGCTACCTAACTAAATTGACATCCAAAAAGAAACGGACACCAGATCATAGTTGGTCGTAAATCTGATCATCCATTTATTTTCGTTTAGATATTGAATAAACTCATGTAAATATGTTACATTCAATTTCCACACCATCCAGCAGTCATCCAAAAAATGTCTCCAGATGTCTATTTCATCAAGAAATAGATTGTGACACCTATCATAAATAATGTTTTATTCAAGGTAACCCATTTACAAGTCAGCATATATGGGTCAATATAATCATGCTAAGAAAACTGTATTTAAGCTGTTTATTGTAAAATTATGACTTAGACATTTTACTATTGCTGTCAGTTTAACTTTCACCTGCCTAACTCATAATATCTTTCAAATCATGCACCATCCATTTGAAAATGATTTCCCTTTGTACATATGTACTCTTTATGGCTCCAAATAGGTCTGAAGTCATTCCAAATACCATAAAACTAATGTCTTTGATATTTTGTTTGGTTACTATCCCTTAGCTCACATACAGTATGTTGTCACTCTTTGCCTTCAGTCTCAACTCTTTCCATTAGAAGATTGCCATGGTCTTCTCCATCAGTAAATGTGACTGCAGGACTTTTTTCTCTCTTTTTCTGTGAACTATAATTTCATATATTTCTTTTATACCATTTTAAAACATCATAAGATGATAATTAAACAAGGAGCCACACTGATAAATACCATGTGGTTACTTTCCTGCAGCACAGCTTTAGGACTCCATACCATACTTCTCAACCTCTTAGCACAAGAAATCTGGACAGAGCCTAAAATAATGGGAAAATAAAAGCCCAAAACTAGGGACACATTTTAAATATTACTCTTATAAACTTAGAAATTTGGTAAAATAAAATGATTTGTGTTAGCATGCACTTTCTGAAAGATATGGGGTATAAAAGTCAAATGTATGTTATTATTTAATGATTTCAATCCTTATTGATTTGCCAGAAAAATACAAATTTTATGAGGAATGGACAATAAAAATGTGACAAAAATGTGGACATTCTATGAAAATCTGGACAGTTGAGAGGTATGTTCCATATAGAACCAGTAACATTATCATATTAAGCTACCTTTTGGGACCTCTCAAAAGTTTCTGTCACTCTTTATTACATATATACACTCAAATGAACTGCTAGCATTATCTAATTTTCTTTTGTCCCTTTCTACGTAAACAGATTTCTAGCTTTTTAAGTGTTGCGAGATAGCCATTTATTTATTTTCTACAAACTTCTACCCTCGTGCCTAGTGATGGTCAAGCCTCCCCCAATGAGACACTGTCCATTCATTTCACAAAATCTGGAATTTCATCCACTGTCAGAGTGACAGGTATTTGTAGTGGTCCTAACCACATCCCTGGACAAGGAGACATTTATTTGCATCACCACAAAGGACCATAATGCGTTCCCTGTGTGAGTGAATACTTTTGCACTCACACCAAGCAATGGAATGGTGAACATAACAGTGACAGAAACACCCACACAACAGATCTCGGTTTCTTCTGCTACTTAAAGAGAGCATGCTGGAGAGATAGATATGCCTTTCAAACTATACCATTTCTCTGGAATTCTCTTCCTCTCCATATAAAGCAAAGTTTTTTATTCTTTTGAAGCATAATCTGGATGAATGGATGGGAAACCACAAGATATCCCCTGGACTGGCACCCTTGTCTGTTATGCATAGGAGAAACATGTAAATGTCTGCTTGCCCATGGATTATTCATACTTATAATAAAAGAGCTCTGGATTAATTGTACATAAAATATTAAGACCACAACATTAATGGAGATGCATGGCTACGTTTCTGAAGTTCCCCAAGGATAATTAGCCTAGTAATTACCAATGAACACCTACCCCAGGCTATACACAAGTCACCACCCCTCCCCCAAGGAATCATGGCAGTGTGTGGCTGGCCCTGCCTCATTTCTCCCAGGATGGCCACACCCATCCACCCGTTGACTCTATCAAGTGACTGAGCTGCTAACTGAACTCAGGTCATCTGGGCCATAGTCAGGGCTCTATCCTTCAATGCCTCAATAGCCAGTTATTATTTATTCAATTAATTATTTAATTTTGAAAAATGGGTTGTCTAGCTGTACAGTACCCATTTTCAAGAAGTTTGGGGAAGAAGTTATCCAAACAATCGCAATCATGGACATGTAATAAAAATCAAAGATGTATTGCACACAGTACATAAATATGACATGAAAATATAGAGCAATAAGTAGCAGACAAGCATTAGATCATAAGGAGTGTGTAATTTATAACATGGGTGTTTTACTCTTAGTTGGATAATGTTCAAATATATTT
Source organism: Protopterus annectens (assembly GCF_019279795.1). Lineage (NCBI taxonomy): Eukaryota > Metazoa > Chordata > Ceratodontiformes > Protopteridae > Protopterus > Protopterus annectens. Next base: position 723,785,996 of record NC_056734.1, on the reverse strand, counting down.
TTCAGGATTAGCACCTATCAGTTTATTAGAGAGAAGGATGATTATGTTATAAGCAATTAGTAAAGGAATTATGTAGTAGGTGATTAGTATAAGGATCTTGTTTACACAACAATATATAGCCAGACACATGAATATACAACAATATGTATTAACCTTCCCCACTCTATAACCTCCTTACCATCTAGCTATCAGTTCAAGACTGCACTCAAGTCTTATCTAAAACTACACTGGCTCTGCCCATGTCCCTTTCCTGACTAAAAATAAACTCATTCACCAAATAATTTTAAACTCTCTTATCTATATGCTACAGAGCTTATTAGATCTAAGTTCTTCTGCCTTTACAATGTTATTACAATAAGTTCTATTTCTCTTAGTCCATCAAACTTTAACAAAATGTATTCCTGTTTTATTGTATTTTTTTTTAATTTGTTGTTATTCTTGTATTGAATATCTTAATTGTATATTATTATTATTATTATTATTATGTATAATTTTGCTCTGTAATTTACTGTTTGTCAAGATCAATACTAACACAATTTATACAGGGTTCCTATTAAATGATCAAAGATGTATTCTTTTGAATGCATCTTGATCGAACTTGAAAGCACAAAAAGGCAAAATAGCGAAACGGCATATAAGTGAATTCTTTCCCTGGGAAAGAAATTGCTTGGCTGTTTCTGTTACTTTGCCATTTTCGTGACTGTAGTGTTATCTTGGAGTTGGTATATTTAAGTAGGGAGGTGTGTGGGGCGAAGCCCCCCACTTTATGTAATGTTTTACAATTTTTTTTGGTGGAACAGCAATTTTTTTCCCCTTGGAAAAAAAATCTATGTTCTAAGCATTCGAGATTGTAAGCTTTCACTTACATGGGTTCGATAAATCATCATTAGCTTTTTTAAGCGTTTGATGATTTAACAAAGATCCTTTATACACATGGAGCTTTTCTGTCTGGGTCTCCACTGGAAAAGGACCTTTGTCCAGTCGGACTTTCCTGGTAAATAAATAAATAAATAAATAATGAACTTAACATATCCCTCAATTGTTTCTAATTTTGCAGAATATCCCTGATTTCTGTCTCATATTTTTGCCCTGTTCTTCACAAAACTTTTGAGAAATCACTAAGGATTACAGTAAATATATCTTAATTCTTCAAAAATTTATGATGATGCAAAAAATTGGCTTTATTGACCTTTTTAAGGCAATTAGAATAACATATGAAATTTATCCCTTTGTCTATCCATTAGTTTTGGTTTTGTCCAGAATTTTTAAGCAAATAAGTTGAAAGGTATGGCACTTAGGAGTAATCCTGAGCAAGGCATAGGGTAAATCAAATAAAGCTATATTTTTATGGTGTTTATTTATTGTAAGATACACCTATTCTTTATCTAGACATATCAAAACAATTTTCCTTGGGTGGTCTATTATTTGGCTACATCTGTCCTTATCCTGCATTAATGACCTCTCCATTAGTTGTCCTATGTTGATTCTGTTATGTGTTGATGACACTGAGGTTATACAACTCTGTGTCACTGTTAAGCTACCATTGCAATTGTTCCATTAAAGACTGCATTGTGGGTAAACACTTGTTCCATGAACAAAGCTATCTGCTTGGCTAGAAGGACACTTAATCATTTGTGTTCACCATCCAAGGCATCAGGTAGTGCAGGCGCACTTTCATTCAGTGTTTTTGCAGGTAAACTATGTGTTAATATACAAAAAAGCTGAGAGAGAAAAAAATAAGACCAGTCCAGTCTACCAGAGTACAAATCTAGCCCCTATTGCAGCTGCCTTTCCTGTCTGCTCTTCCTGCCTAATTTTCCACCTACACTTGTCCTTGAATCATGCAGCTGTGTCCACTTCCACCACCTTTTCTGGCACCACTCTCCAGACTTTGAAGTTCTGTTTATGAAAAATGACTTCTCCATGTCTGTTTTCACTTTAGTCCTTTGTGTCATTTATGTATCGTATAGTGATTGGGATATAAAACTATGCACAATACATGTCGCTCATCCAGTCAGGTTAAAATAGATGAGTCTTTGTGGGTTATGTTCCAGCAGCTTTATTATGTACAAACACATCAGGATTGAGGTTTAATAACTTTAACTTAGATAAACTTATAAACAAACTAGCTATTACACTCATACATGCTCACTCTCTGGCTGCACTCTCAAAATGGCACTGAAGCTAGCATGTGTTTGCTATTTATATGCACTTGCCATTCTTGAAACACTTTTTAAAGGTACAACATAACACACACACTATTCTATATCCTCTCTCTTTGAGAAATCAGTCACGCAATATTGACTTCATTAATTGATATGCAATCAATACAAATAACTCTTTGTCATACAGTTATACAGAACTAAATACATATAGACAATTATGTCCATGTTGCTGTGTATTTCACACTAGGTCTGAAAATAGACAAAATCGTGTGACATAAAAATTAGAATTAGGTCTACCAACTGGAACTGTCTCTGCTGAATGTTCAATTTTGGGGACATCAGGAACGTTATCAGGAATGGAAGTAGAAGTTAAGACACGTTCTGCAAAAGGAACATTGTCTGTATTGCTCTAAGATCTAGAGTCTGTATCACAGGAACAATGCTGTGATATCGATTCTGGTACAGGAAGAAGATGTCTGCGATTTCTTCTGTACTCCACACCCTCAGATTCTATGAAGTAGGATCTCAGCTCAGTACATATACCTGTTACTTGACCAATCCACTTGAAACCTTTCGCCATTTGTATCCTCACTGTATCTCCTTTTTTTCAATGGATGAAGAAATCTGCTCGATTTATCATAGCTGGACTTTTGGAAAGAATGCTTTCGGAATAATTGGGCTCTAATTGTTCTGTTGTTCTTAGCTTTAAGACTCAACAAACTGGAACTAATTGGCAATGTTGCTCTGGTTTGCCTAGAAAGAAGTCTCTGAGCAGGTAAGCCAAGTATGGCATCATGGGGTATGTTTCTGGGGTCTATATTAAATCAGCGAACTCTTAAAAAAGCGAATGCTGACATCGACCCCATATAAGCGAAAGCTTACAATCCCGAACACTTGGAACAGCAATTTTTTTTCCAGGGAAAAAAAAAATCGCTGTTCCACAAAAAAAATAAATAAATAATAAAAATAAAAACTTCAAAACATTACATAAAGTGGGGGGCTTCACACCCCCGATGTGGGGGGCTGTGCCTCCCACAACCCCCCTACTTAAATATCCAAACTCTGAGATCGCACTACAGTGATGAAAATGGCAAAGTAACGGAGGCGGCCAAGCAATTTCTTTCCCAGGGAAAGAAATTGCTTATATGCCATTTCTGAAAATGGTTAGTTGTAGGAAGGAACCTATGACAGTACTCACTTGCGCTATCTTCTCTTACAACAATAAAGAGGAAACGCAGTGTGTACAACAGCAGACTTAAAGTTTAATAGTAAACGGCTCACAATTACACACTCCACATAAACACAATGACCTTCACTCGATAAAACATAAAAAGTTGTTGTGCATTTAAAGTTAGTTTAGCGCTTTCACCTATAGGCTTCTTCAGAACTAACTGATTTTTTAAAAAAACATTTAAATAACCTTAATGGCGCGAAAACCCTTGCCATTAATTAAAGCCATACTCACTTATTTCCAAACTGTACTTTCTTTTCATTTTTTTAAAAACTTTCAATACAATCACTTAGGCTGTAAAATTAGAATTTCTAAATCATATAAGTAACAATATTAGGAACTGGTGTACATTTTTCTTGTTGTCGTGAAAATTGTATCTCAATATTTCATAACCCAAAATAGGTCTCTAAATGTGTATTTATTTGTATATATAGACTTAATATGTATATGTAAATGACTAATTGAAAAAATTTTTTTAATAATTAAAAAATTTTTTTAAAAAAATTTTTGAATAACAATATTTGATGATGTAATGTTCTCATTTAATAAATGGATATGTTGTTCTAGACGAATGGAAATATTAAAAGTTTTAAAAAATGTGTTGTTGAGCCGTTTACTATTAAACTTTAAGTCTGCTGTTGTACACACTGCGTTTCCTCTTTATTGTTGTAAGAGAAGATAGCGCAAGTGAGTACTGTTATATGCCATTTCGCTATTTTGCTGTTTCATGCTTTCAAGTTCGATCAAGATGCATTCAATGGAGTTCATCTTCAATTATGTAATAGGAATCTATGTTTCTGAGATTGAGTAAATTCAAACAGACATCAGTATTATCATGCTTTGACCTTTCAAGTAAATACTTTGCACTCTGTACTGCATGTTCAGCTAGTTCATTTGACTGTGGATATTCTTGACTACTAGTAACATGTACAAAGTCCCATTCTTTTGCAAATTTCTGAAATTACTGACTAGTAAATTGAGTGCCATTGTCAGAAATAACTTTGCGTGGACTACTATGGACTAAGAAATGATGTTTCAATTTGGTGATAGCAGTGGACGTTAGATTAGGTAGTAAATCAATCTCAAACCAGTTTGAATAAGAGTCTACCAACACTAAGTAATGCTGATTGTTCCATTCAAATATATCAGTGGCTACTGTTGACCAAGGTAGTTCTGGAACTTGACTTAGCTGAAGTGGTTCTTTTTGCAAATGTGGTTTAGTACTATTGCATACTGAACAAGAAGAAAGTACTTTATCAATGCCTTTTACTAGAGAAGTAAAAGATAGCCCCTGCACGAAAGGCAGTTATACGGCTCAAAGTATAATATAAAAAACAGCAAGATAAGCCAGCAAACTGTGATGCTGAAACCAAAATCTATATTTTATTGCATGTCAGCAAAAGAAAAAAAAACAAACCGGTTTCGGCTAAATTTGTTACATAGCCTTCCTCAGTGTTGAAAAAAAACAGAAAACATGTTTCTTTTATGCATGACATCAGCCACAATAAAACAAACTGATTGGTCAAATTACAAGTGTCCATGAAGACCTGGTGGGAAAAGTCCACCCAATTTAATTATCCACTTCTTTACTTTGGCATCAAGAATAGTATGCCAACCAGCTTTATTTATTCTGTTGCCACCAATTTTATCTATTACCATGAATCTGAAAGTAGCTGTAGGATGTGTTAAGGAGTGTTTATATAATACACTACTAGGCTTCCTAATCCTCATATCACTGATATGTTCAGATATACTTATTCTCAGTGGTCTCGAAGTCCTACCCACATAGAATGCTGAACAACTGCATGTAGCCAAATAGATCACCCAATCACTACTGCAGTTGGCAAAAAAAGTGACATCAAATATATTTCCAGAATTTTTGCTTGTGAATTGTTTGGACTTCATAATTCTGTTGCAATTGCTACAGTGACCACAGGGAGAGCACCCAACAAGAGTATCCCCCATTAAAGTTGTTTGTATGCAAGTAGGTGTAAAGCTTCTGGGCCCTCTTTTATAGTGACTAAGATGTGAACCCAAATTTCTGCCCCCACAAAATGAAAAACAACATTTCTCCTGGAGAAATTGTGATAAGTTATTATCGGCTAACAGGATGTTCCAGTGCCTTTGTACACTATTCATGAGTATATCCATATTTCTTCCATATGTGGTAACTAACCAGATATCAGAGTTGCTAATTTCTTGTTTTTCCTTATATTTCAAAAGATCGCCTCTATTAAATGTTGTGGCTCAATTGCTGGCACTCAAAACATGTCCCATTTTGTCATGAAATCTATGGATTAGATCTTTCTTAAAGTGTTCATAAGTGGATTGCTGCGAGCAGATGCATCTCATTCTTATGAACTGTGACTTTGGAATATTCCTGGCTATATGAGGTGGATGAAAGATGGATGCATGGAGAAGGGAATTGTACTGTGGATATTTGTGAAACACCTCAGTTTGTAAGGTATGATCGGTATTTCTGGTGATTAGGACATCAAGATATGTTATTTGTTCCAAATTGTAACTCACCGTGAATTGTAGGCCCCATTTATTTTCATTAAGATAGCCCACATATTCCAACAAGTAATCCACATCCGATCTTCATACCATCCAGCAATCATCCAAAAACCTTCTCCAGATGTCCATTTCCACCAGGTAAATATTATGTGCATTGTTATAAATCAGATGTTCTTCAACATAAGCCATGAAAAGGTCTGCATATATGGGGGCAAAAGAAGCCCCCATCTCTGTTCCTTTTATTTGCCAATAACATTGTTCCTAGTAGAAAAATACATTTTTAGTAAAGACATGTTCAGTGATGCATATCAGAAAGGTGTTGAAACCAGGTTGATATAAATCTGATTTGTATAGCCAGTATTCTATGGCTTCCAGACTGGCCTCATGTAGTATATTGGTGCAAAGTGCTCTGACATCAAGTGTACATAATAGCCATCCCTGTTCCAACTGTGTTTCAGAAATGATCTGTAGAAATTCAGTAGTGTCCTTGATTCTTGAACGGACCCATTTTAGTAGTGGTTGCAGAAATTTGGTGATAAATTGTGAAAGGGGCTCAGTGATGAAACCTCTGCCCGATACAGTCGGTCTGCCTGGTGGATTACAAGGATTCTTATGAACCCTGGGTAAGAAATATATATATTCATTCATAGGATCCAACACTTTTTAATGATACATAGTTGTGTCAGAAATAATACCCTCCTGCCTGGCGGATAATAAAAAATCATCAATTTAATTTTTGAATCTAAATGTTGGGTCCAATGGCATGTTCACATAATAGCACCCATCACTAAGTTGTTTAAGTACCTCAGTATCATACTGAGCCCAATTCATGACCACAACAGCCCCACCTTTGTCAGCGGAGAGGATGACCAGATCATTATTATTTTCTAAATCATGTAGGGACTTTAATTCAATCCTTGAGAGATTGTTAGCCTTATAGCTCAACTGTCTAGAGTGGAAGTGCAGATCTTTCAGCACACTTGTTTGAAATAGTTGAACATTGTGGTGCATGAGTGGTACAAATTTGGACTTGTGGTAGGTGAAGACTCTTATAAGAATCACAATCAATAGATCCTTGAAAATGTAGCTTTAAATTCAAAAGTCTACAAAATGCTAACACATCCTGAGCTAAATGATCCTCAGAAATGAAAAACCTGGAATAAAGTTAAGACCGTTATTGAGTAAACTCACTTGTGTTTATGACAAGGTAACATTAGAAATGTTTAGAACATTGTTATTACATGTATTCATTTCTGAATTAACAGTTTCCACAACCCCTCCATGTTGTCTATTGTTGGAGTATTTTCTCCCTGCTCATTTGTAGTGGGGCTGTGGTGTTGCTTCATTTTGGGGTAGGTGAGTCTGAGGCCTGCTGTATGTTCAAGTCTGTGGTTGATGAAGTGTCATCTGTTGATGTCTCAATACCAGCTGGGTGTTTTTTAAGAATAGATCTGGGACATTTCCTTTTGGTTACCCTAGTGTTGCCCTCCTCAAATATAACATGTTTATTATAACTGAATGGGTTTCCCCATTCATAATCAGTTTTATCCCACTGAAATTTGTGGACTTTCCTCTCATGTAACTGTTGTTCCAAAATGAGGAGGTCTTTGTTTAGTTTACTAAGACCTGTAACATAAAAAGGTTGTCCCTCAAAGATTTTTGTTTCCTCACATAACTTATTAATATCCTCAATGTCCCTCTCTATAGTTCTATCATGATAATTGGCTAGTGCTTCCATAAAAGCCATAGATGTTTATTGCAGTATAGTAGCCCACTGCTTTGCCAATTCTGCATCTATCTCATTAACAAGTGGTTGTGTCCTTACTCTCAGCCCTCTTGGTGAGATGCCTTTGGCCAAATAAGCTTTGAAAAGCCTAGAATGGCAAACATTGGATCTCAAGGATCTCATACTTTTATTCAATTTCTGAAATAATGCTCCACAGACATTCTCCGGTCCCTTAGTAGTAGTCCTAATATCCCCTTGGTTATTGTTACCTACACCAAACACCCCCAAATCCTCCCTATCAGCAGATAGTCCTGTTAATATTTTGGTTAGATCCATATTCAGTAGATACACAATCAGATATGAGTATATATATATATATATATATATATATATATATATATATATATATATACACACACACACACACACGTATATATATATATATATGTGACCAAAAGACACACACTGAATATATATCCAATATAGTAAGTAGTCGGTTGGCGGAGAAAAAACAACTGAACTATTACTTGGCAAATCATCACCACTTCTCTAGCCCAACATATACAGGAGACTGATGAATCACATCAATTCCTATTTTGTGTAATAGATATCTTAACTTCAAATATTAGACATGGTGATCTAATTAATAAACTGGATACTAAAGAATATGAGTGGATTATCCGCTTACAAGCAGATTCCTACCCTGGTCTGAATAAACAGGTTACAGTGAAACCTATATTGAAGAAGAAGCAGCAGCAAATTCATTAAATAATAGGAATTTTCATATAGATTATAGTAATTTATATAATGTAATATATGTTTTTAGAGTATGGTATACTCCTTTAAAAGTTCTGTTTAGAATTACTAATTGTTTAATTAATTATTAGTGCTTGATAGGTTAGGGCTGTGTCATGTGTTCTGCGTTTTTTAGTATAAAAGATGTTAGTTTTTACTATAAATTTTATCAACACTGAAGAAGGACCTATTGTCTGAAAGCTTTATTTTATTAAAAGGTTTGTACAATGCTGTGGAGTTTGCTTTTTCTTTATTGCTTGGACATTTGTTTGCTGACTCCACTTCATCATTTGGCTCAACTTTTTGTTTTTATAAATAGTTGACCATACCAAGAAAATGTAGGAGATCCTGAACATTATCTGGAGCTGGCATTTCAAGAATGGCTGCTTGCTTGGATGGGTCTGGTCGCAAGCCAGTGCTAGTAAATAAATGACCTACATATGTAAGTTCTGGTAGACTGAATTTGCACTTCAGAGGATTGAACTTTAAGTTCACTTCATGTGCTCTGTCTAGAACTTTCTTAAGGTTTCTGTCATGCTCTGCTTCAGCATTGCCTCCAACCAATAAATCATCTACTACTATGGCACAAGGATAACCTGAAAAAAATTTGCTCCATTGCATGCTGATAGACTTCACTTGCAGAATTTATTCCAAATGGCATCCTGTAGAATCTATATCTGCCAAATAGGGAACTGAAAGTAGTCAGTAATGAGGATTTGTGATCAAGCATCACTTGCCAAAGTGAACTTTTTGCATCCAAGACAGAAAAAAACAGTAGCATTTGGTATCAGGGCTATGACTTTGACTGTATGCATTGGAAGATGTGGTCTCTTTAATGCTTTCTTCAAATCTCTTGGGTCAATACATATTCTGATTTCATCTGAGCCTTTTTTTGTGGGCTGCTATCATGGACAACACCCATTCAGCTGGTTCTGTAACTGGACAAATTACACCTTGCTGCACCATTTTATCCAGCTGAGCTTTACCTTTATTTTGCATAGCTATCGGAACTTTTCTTGTTGGTCTGACCACTGGACTGAACTCTGGATCTAACTTCATAGAATACCCAACTGGTAGTTTGCCCAACTTGTCATAGAAAACATCGACATACTCTGAGAAAATAGCTTCAGTAAAATTAGAACTAAGATATGTGCTTATATGATGAACCTCTTTGATAAAAGAAAGCAAATTTATTCTCAAACTGTCTCTGAGACCCAATAATGACTTCACAGGTCTTCAAACTACATAGAATAACAAGCTATAACAATTCCTAGCCAAATAACATGAAAGCACTGCTGAGCCTTCGGCTTATATTTCTTCATCTCCATAAGCGACAAGTTTCACACTACTAGCCATATTGAGTTGTTCTTTAGTTCTCACCTTAGCAAATGTGTCTGCTGATATAACATTACACTATGAGCCAGTGTCCACTTTAAGCTCGGTGTTTTACCATTGAGCTGGACAGTACAAAACACTTCATCCTTTGCCAAAACATTTACTGCATCAACCTTTTCACCAATTACTGATACACCATCTATGCAGAGTGTAAAACTGCAGCTCTCTATATGATTAACTTGGTCTTTCTGAGCAACCCTTCTTTATAATGGTGTGAAGTTTACTTGATTTGTAAAACTGCTGAAAATGGTACCATTTTTTTTTACACTTGTGGCATTGCTGACCAAATGCTATGCATCTTTCTCTTTTAGACTCATGATTGGCACCACAGTAGTGACAGTTAATAATAAAGCTGGATTTGGGTTTTGCTAACACAGAGCATGTTCTTTTCTTAGAACTTGCTGGAAAACTATGGGTTTTACCTGGGGAGCCTACAGGAGTGGCAGGTGCCATGTGCTTAGGTCTGCTTCTGCTAGCCATGTGTTGCATGCTGTCTACATTTTCTCTGGAGCCTGCTGAAACCATGCTCTTAAAACTTGCAAGCATACTTGTGTGCTTTTCTATAACTTCATGGATTTGACAAATCTCAATAGCTTTGCTCATATTAAATTACTATCGTGAAGCAAAATCTTTTTCACTGCAGCACTATTGATACCACACACAAGCCTCTCCTTTATCAACTCATCTTTTATGTCACCAAACCTACACATTTTAGCTTTGTTTCTCGTGTCAGTTATATAAGCTGCAAATGTTTTCCCTTCTTTTTTTTTTGTGATCTCTTGTGTAAAAGAAATGCCTCTCCAATGTAATATTTGTCTAGGGGTTACACATTTCTCTGAATTTGTGCTTTAAACATTTGGGGTCTTCCCTTGATTCAGCCTGTGCAACAATATGACAGTTTTCACCTTCTTCCTCATATACTGCTGGTGTATACAAAAATGAATGCTCTCTTTCAATGGCCTCTGACCCAGCTAGGTTTAGCAAAATGAGTCCCCTGGTGTGTGCATCTTTGTCAGAACACATTGCTTATATAACAACATTGTACTCTTGCTCAGATATTCTCCAGTTCTCTGCAATATTCTGATCAAATACTAATGGTGATGGTTTTTGAAATCCATCTGCCATATTAACACATACCAGTGAAGGCTTTTGCAAGTATGCATGAATGCACGCACACATATATACATATACCAGAAATTTATGCCATTATTTTTCACTATGCCCAATAGCACAACAAGACTCTGAATAACTGAGCTTTGTGAAATAAGTCTCTCGGGCACCGTAATACTCTTGAAATCACTATACGATAAGAAATCACCACTTATCAGTGTAACAAACATTTCAAAATAACTGCACTGTGTGAATGAACTGGGCAGAAGAAGCTCAGAGTAAGAAACACTTCAACGTAATTGCACTTTGTGAATAAACAGTACACAGCACACTGAAACTTTCCCAAAAAAATCTGTACTTTGCTAAATAACTGTTTACAGTGCAAGCAACACTGTAATGGTGGTACATTGTGAATAATCACATCCAGCATAAGAAACTTTTCAAAAAGGCTATATTTTGACTGTACTTCATGAAATAGTTGCACTCTGCACACAAATAAACTCTTTGGAATAAATGCACAGTAATAAGCAGACACTGTAAGCACTTTTACATACTTTGAGATACTTCAAATAACTCTAGTTATGCCCTAAATGCAATGCAAAATAGTAGTTATGTAAAAACACAGTACTTTGCCAAAAAACATGCAATCACCTTGCTTTATTTATGCTTAATGTGCCCTTTTTGCTTTTATTATACTTGTTTTGCTTGTTTAATCTTTTTCCATGCCCATTATACTTTTCTTGTGCTCATTTTACTTTAAACATGCCCATTTTGCAATTCTGAGGGAATTCTGAATTCCTTATGTGCTTTTCTGATAATTGTTTTACCAAATATCTTAATTTTAAACATTTTGTTTAATTAATGAATCTTTTGTGCCTCTCCATTGTTTAATAATGCAGTTTGTTGTTATAAAATAAATAGTTTGTGCAAGTTTTCATTACTTTGGTTAGTTTCTGGCCCTTTTTTGTGTTCATTTCTCTTAGTTTACCTTCACTCTTAACTCTGCACCTCTTAGCTCTAAAAAGCAGTCTCTGGAATCCTGGTTCTGACACCATGTCACTCATCCAGTCAGGATAAAATAGGCAAGTCTTTGTGGATTCTGTTCAAGCAGCATTATTATGTACAAACACATCAGGACTGAGGCTTAATAACTTTAACTTAGAGAAACTTATAAACAAACTAACTATTACACTCATACATGCTCACACTCTGGCTGCACTCTCAAAATGGCACTGACACTAGCACGTGCTTGCTATTTATATGCAAGTGCTGTCCTTGAAATGCTTCTTAAAGGTACAACACACACACACACACACACACACACACACACACACACACACACACACACACACACACACACACACACACACACACACACACACACACACACACACACACTATTCTACAATACATTTAAAGAGAAACCGGAGATGAAACATTCCTCATTGTGCATGCACAGGTAAGTGGCAGGATTCTGTCTGCCAGTAATGGTACTTCAGCTCCATAAGTTCATTGGTTCATACGTACAGCTAGGCATGGGATCAAGGAGACTATCTTAGTTTCTCAGTTGCCCAAATGCACTGTTGGGTTAAGTGACTTAACTGGAGTCAGATAACAATCAAATAGAGGCTGAAGGAATCAAACTCTGGACTTCAGAAAGCAGCTCATTAACAGTTCCTAGCCTTAACCTTCTGTGCCAATTGTCAGATTTAGCAGCTCTTAGCCTTAATAGATGTTGATTTAAAAGAGCTCAGATAGAATTCTAGAAAATAACCGACTTATGGCCAAAAAGTCTGTTAAAGAAGTAAGCATTAAGGTATTACATGATAATGGTTATTTATAGGTTCATAGGTGTTTAATAGGCTAATGACTCCAAGGGCCTTTTTAAGCCTAGCCATCCATCCCAAATCTCTGACAAGTTCTGTTACCCTTGATAAGTGTAAGTAGGGGCTTGGCAGATGAAATGCTTACAAGCAGAAGTCTGGGAGATGATCCATTAAGAGGCTGCTTGTGTCCATTAGATATATAGGTGCCAAACCAAGGATGAATTTCCTGTTCCTCATCCAATTGTCCAAGCTACACTTCAGTTGCATTAAGGAAGAACTCTGCTTCACATGGATATAGAGCCTATTCCAGAAAAGGGATAGTTTCTGGGATGCATACCTGTCTCTCCAGCAGGTCCTATTTATATCATAGACAAAGTTTAAGTCTTTATAATGGGTAATTCTGGTACTGTCTGTTTTGCAAGAATGCAGGAGATCCATCAGAGTGGGCTCTGACAATGCCTTGTATGCCAGGCATAGATCTCCCCTCAACAGCCTGTAGGAGAATAGATGATAGAGCCTTGAAGTGGTCTGCATAGAACATGTTACTTACACCCTGTATTCTTTCAGTAAGGAACCTCTGTGGACATTACAAAGGGGGCATTGTATTCAATGATAGGTCTGAGGAATGCCCAATACAGTAGGAAAAATAATTTCTTTGTACCTAGATGCCATACCTTTGTTTATAAGTTGCACAACACAGAATGATTTCCTCAATACTGTAGGTGCATGATGGTCAAAGGCTAGATTACTGTCTATGTGTGTCCCCAGGACCCTGATTACTGGGTCAACTCTTAGGGGTGTGCTATCAATATGATAGCTACCAGGAGTGGATGGCTTCCTGACAGACACTATTATGCATTTCTTGGCATCTAGTTTTAGTCCATGGCTTTGACACCAGCTGTTTGTCTGTGCCAGCCCTTACTGGAGTGTTGGTGAGGGATTCTATGACCATTCCTAATGTGTAATCATCTACAAACTCAGTCAGCCAGGGGCCATTTATAATTGGCCCAAACTTCAGAGAAGTAAATGCCAAAAAGGATTGGTTCCAGGACTGATCTCTGAGGGAATCTGCTTGTGAATGACCTCTTTGTAGAGGTGGACTCCCCAATTTTAACTTCCTGGGTCCTGTCTGTGAGTCAGCTGACAATCCACTGTGTGATATAAGCGTTTATACCAACCTCTTGAGTTTATCTACAATGCCCAAGGGGGTATTGTTTCAAATGCCTTGGCCAGGTCAAGGTAGGCAGTGTGAATGGCTTTACTCTCATCCATTGCTTTGGTGACCTCAAAGAAATCCACCATGTTGAGTAGGTATGACCTGCCCATGAAACAAAATTGGGTCTGATCAAGTGTCTGGAGGTTTCCTCTGTCATTATTGATCATTTCCATGATATTTCTTTCCATGGCTTTGTATATGGGACTAGTGTGACTTATGGGTCTTTATTTTTTAGGGCCTGTAGATGTCCCATCTCTGTGCAGAGGGATAACTGTTCCTGTTTTTCTTTTGTGAGGCACAAAGCCTGTTTGAAGACTGCAGTTAAATAGCAATTCCAGAGTGCCTAATAGGTCATGTTTCATGCTTTTTAGAATGCATAATGGAATGTTGCCTGAGCCCATCAACGCAGTGTTCTTGGGCTTATAGAGCGCATTAAGGACCTGTTCCCTAGTGATAGCAGGGAGAGTTATATTTGACGGTATTTCCAGGGAGAAGTTTGAGATGGAGAGAGGGATAAATTGGAGCTGAATTTGTCTGCCTGTAGGTTTGCTATATCTTCTGGCTCAGTATAGATGGCTGTATTAACAATGAGCTCTGCACACAATTGGTTTTGCCTTTGAGGTTGCAGACATTTATATAGAACGTTATAAAGAACAATATAACAATAGTTAAATATGTAGGTACATATAGATGCGGGCGATGTGTATGTTGTAAGCACATATATACTAGTAAGAGTTTTATAGATTCCTCAAGACAGTCAGAATTTTTTATTAAAGCATATGGGAATTGTAACACCAGCAACCTTATTTACATGGCAAGATGTGTATTATGCACAGCATTTTATATGGGAAAAACAAATCAGAAGTTAAAACGACAAATGAGTAGCCATATGTTAGAAATGAGACAAATTACTACTAATTCTTTATATAAACATATATTAAATACAAATGAGGTGAGAGAATGTATTTTTAACAAAGAGAGGTGGGGACATTACGAATTACACTGAAAGAAAGGAAAACAAATGGATATTGCATTTTAATGCATGTACCCCCCAGGTCTTAATGAAATATTCTCTCTTAAACCTGAATTGAACTATTTACATGATTGTATTAAGTAAATGTATATATATATATATATATATATATATATATATATATATATATATATATATATATATATGTTTTTATTATTATTTTCATTTAATATAACTGTATCTTATGTCTTTATGCTTATGTTTATATATATTATATCTACTTGCAGTCTATAAAGACATACAACTTTAAATGTTTCATTGACTTTAATTAGGTAATCACTTAATGTATTAACAAGTAAGTATAAAATCAGTCAAAGGAAAATCATGGATACTATCACCTGAAGAAGCAGATACGTTCTGTGAAAGTACTCTGTACTTGTGTTACTTTGTCATAATAAAGGAAGTTCTTTTTAGCTCGCTGCATTTGGTCATCAATTTTGGACAGGTTGCGGGCATAGCTGAAGAATGCCTTGTGGTTGGAATTGGCCTGGGAGGCCAAATTTACCTCAAATTTGGTTTTGGTGGACTTTATTTGCCCTCTGATTTGTTTGTTTACTTTGATGATGGTGCTTTTATTCTTCTGGGTGCTACACCTCCTACTTTTTCTCATTATTTTCATCCTTCTGGTATACAGCCTATTGATCTTGTGATTCCACCAGGGTGGCTTGATTTTTTAGTTAGTTCTGTACTTCTTCCTGGTGGGTACAGCTGCCTCTATGAAGCTATTAATATGCTTGTATAGGGTATCTGTGAGCAGTTCCGCGTAGGCAGCAGTGTTCTCAGGCTTTACGGGAGTTTGACATTTTGCCAGGTTATCACTTAACAGTAAGAGGTTAGCCTTAGAGCAGTTCCTGAATATTATATGGTCAGTTGAAGCTTCCATTTTTATTTTTACTTCAAAGGAGACCATTCTGTGGTCTGACCATACCAGAGAAGACATTACACTGTGGGGTGTGCAGCACTCTCTCATATTAGTGAGGACCAGATCACACTATGTTTGAACCCCTGTTGGTGTTGGTCCATGGAGTTTGTGTTTACAAAATCCAGGAATCTCTGTGCCTGTATATTTGGTCATATATGATTCCCAGTTAATAGTGGAGTAATTAAAGTAGCCCATGAATATCATATTGGGTTGGAAGGGGTTGCCTAATCAGAAAGAGTCAGGAATCAATGCACTCTGCTCCTTTTCTCTCTAGAAGTAAAATATAATCACAATTCCAAGCTGGCACCTATGAAGCAGTTCTTAGGCTTTCCAGTGATTAGCATTCTCCAGGAAATAATGTCCCTATGCTCCTTATGTGACCAGAACCAAAACAGAAGTACTAATTCCAAGATGACTGCTGAAAGACAAATGTGTTCTCCCCGATAATTGGTGGTCTTGGAGTAGATGTTGCAGATTTTAAAGATAAGATGGAAACATGGGTTAATATCCAAAAAGTTGTAGTGTGCACTAAGCAGTTAGATATGAAAATGGGAGTAACATAAGCTTTAGTTATCTAAGTGGAGAGCCACTAATTTTAAAAAAGCAAGCTGTGGCAGAGTCTGAGTGAGCTTTTACAGTAAAGCCTTGAAATTTTTATTTTACCTCTTAGATAGAAGGTTTAGTTCCTAGCTCTACCCTCAGCTCATAGGTAATTAATCTTAATTCACCTGTTTTAATTTTTGTGGGACTCACAAGAAACACAGCTGTGGTTGCTTTCCTAGTTTAAGTATGCAATTAAAAGCAGAATACAAGTAAACAGTGTAAAGAAGGTAAATCACAGTATACAAAAGAGAAGAAGGCAATGAAGCAATACAAAATACAAGAAAGCAAAAACAAACTAACCTTTCTCTCACAGTAAGTTGTGGCACAGTCTGAGTGAGCTTTTCTAGTAAAACTTGTATGATAGCCACACATTTAGGTGCATGTGACAATGACCAGTTAGAGGACAGTTGAGATAATAGCAAACACGGCCAAGGAGGTGGCACAAATATGCCAGGATTGACACTCAGATGAAAGAGAAGACCAGGAAGAATAATGGTTTCTTGTTCTAGTGGAAAAAGGAGAAAGGACTGGGACAGGAAGGAAGATTTGGGACACCTGTCAGAGAGCTCACCTCAATTCAAATGTCAGGTTCCAACTCAGCTTTTTAAAGACTAGTAAAATCCAAAGGCACTGAATGAACACCTCACTCTATTCTTCATAGAGAAAAGCAAGTCAGATGCTATGCTGGGAGGAAAGCAGAGCACAATGGAGAGGATAGTGGGTAGACACAAGGATAGAAAAGAAGGAGATGAACAGGGAATTGACTGCCCTTAAGAAAAATAAAGTACAAGGGCCAGACTAGCTATTTCCCAGAGTCCTCAGAAATTGGCCAGTATGCTGGATGAACCTTGACAGACATCTTCAACAGATCACTGTCTAGTGCAAAATTGCCAGGGGACTCCTGTTATAAATCTTTGCATGCTATGCTAGGAGTGGTATGTTCATTCTGTGTCCTTCATTTCACAGGCTATACTATATGATTTAGGGTCAATAAATATTTTCTGACTGACTTATTCATGCTAGCTTGCTTGATAAACTGATTTCATGTTTTTTTATAACAGTAACATAAAATTAGTACTGTAAGCAAATTAAGTTGGCCTCTCATTTCTTGAATGCATTTCTGTTTTTTTTTTTTTCAATACCTGTATTTAAGACAATACATGAACACTGAAAAAGAATCATTTTAGGGAGAAGAGCCAATCCAACCTAAAATATTTATTTAGATCATTTAGCTTTGTACCTTTCATTCCTGTTGGATAACCATATCAGTACACACTTTATACACTCATCTACAGAGTTGCACCAGACTATGCACAAAAGTCTGTATAGTTTGCTTACAGTTCTCTGAAACTATGGGTGAGATTCATGAAAATATGTTAATTTTCTAGCAAAGGTTGCAATGAGTAATTTAGCTTCAGCATGGACCCCATCATATAATGCTGCCTGCATATGAGATAACTACATTTAGGTTTCCTTTTTGGTATAGTTGTGGCATTTGCAAAGAATTCTGTCTATCTTTAATATATGGCATGCATCACATGACATAATGTAATGCAAGCAGAAATACAGATCTTATTACAGTTATCCTCCAATATGCTGTTGACTTAGTTATATGAATCTAGCAACATGCTTGCTTCCTACATTTGTATTTTATGTCATTTCTGCTTCTTTGCACAGTATTTCTTATTTAAAGTGTAGAGGTCTGTTTCATTTTCTGTCACTATTCTCGATGTACTGCAGCTTGTCATTTGTTATTTTACTTCTCAGTACCATTGCATAATGCTTTTCTTTCTGCACTTTGCTCATGCTTATCCCCGATATGAACAGCTTACCCTTAAATGAACAGTACACTTGTAAGTGTGAGCAAATCAAAATAAATCTAAAACCCATTAAACAGACTATTCATAGTTACATGTCATCATATGCTAAAGGTAACTGATGAAATACAGGTATATCATTTAAAACTCAGTACTCCTCTGTGCAGACATAGCCCAAAGTAATATCCTCTCTTCTGTGTTCAACATATAAACAATTCAGCTCCCCTTCAGTTTCCCTAGCTACACGGTTGCTGTCTGGTTTAGATTCAGGGCTATCAGCAGAATAAAGATGCAAATAAGGTCTGAACTTATTAGAATTGTTGAATTCCAAATCCTTGGCTCCATGTAAACACAGTGCAGGCACTCCCTCAGCATTTGTTTTTAATGGATGGCAACTGTGAATGCTTACATAAGGTGGGTGTGTCAGGTTAGACTTAGAAAGTGTTACATGCACGTCTGTCAGGGTTGGAAATGCAAGTAAGCAGGGCACAATTCACAGGTTCTGTATCATTAACATCCAACCTCCTACTTCATTTGTTGGCAAACTGTGTTTTCTCTGTCAGTTTTTTATTATTATTTTATTATTTTTGGCTATTGTTTGTGCAATGTGGCACTTAGCTCAATCACAGGAAACGGAGGAATGAATGCAATGTTTGGCTGTCCTTATCTTGTTTGCATGGAGTTGTACAGTAGGCAAAAGGGAAACCTTAATAATTATTATTAAATAAAGGAATGTCATGTAACTATTCCAGTGGCAGCATTTCTAAAGTATGACAGTTAGTACCGAGTCTGTGGACTGCACCTGCTATTTAACTGACTCTGTGGCAGCAGGAGTTAATGCAGTTAATGCAGTGATTCATTCCTTTTTGAGGCCAGATGCTACTGGGTTCAAATACAGCTGTATCTAATACTTTTAGCTACTTTTGCATTACCATTTCTGAGATTTGGTGCACAATGCACACCATTGTGCAATAATGCATTAAAGAAATGAAATGGGGAAGATGAGACAATAATGAAATTAGGAGCAAGCAAGGGGAAGAACAAAGGGAAAGCAATCCAGGAATGTGCAGGAAAGATGTATGAAAGAACCAGAGCTATCAATTTCTTCAACAGTAAAAACTGATCATATATGCAGAATATTAGCTGAATTTGGACTGTCAACTCCAGAGAGAGGGGTGACCACAACACAATAATGTTGTATAGCCAAGTGGGCCAAATCAAGTGTGTGAAGAAAACATGTATGTGAAATGGAGAGCTGTGTATGGGACTTTTTTGTGGGACAGGTGTCCCTTTCTTTTAGAGAAAGAGGAATGTAGGTATGTCTGGGTCAGGTAAATTGGGTAGGTGAGGAAACAATCTCAGACAGACAAAACAGAGAAGACATGACACAGGAACAGTGATGGACACAAGTGGCTGGTGGACACCATGGTTTAGTTGAGGGTGGGGACATCTGGAATCCATGGTCATCAAGCTGAGTGACATTGAGAATTGAGTACTCACCCACTGGACTCTCATCACTGTCACCTCACTCCACCACAGGCTGGAGTGCCTGATGTCTGTGTCTCCTCCTCCTGGTATTACATAAAATAAGGGAGATCAACCTCTACAGCCAGGGTAGGTGTGCACCAACAGTGTGGTGCTCAACCCTATACACCATACCTGCCAGTTCATCACGGGTGATAAACTCACTGCTCCCAGAGGGAACCACTGGAATATTATTTGGGGCAGGGATACCTGAGGGGGCAGGTAGTGCAGGTGCAGCAGAGTGAGTGCTGCCACATTGGCTCCCAGATGTTCTGAGCAATGATGCCATAGCCGGTGGAGTGGGGGCAGGCGGATCCAGTGGGACAGGCCTACCTCTCTGTGCTGTGGAGCATTTTGTGATGTGGTACACATGGATGATATGGACACATTTTGACAACATGTAATAAATAAAACAAAATATTAAAAAATAAAAATAAAAAAATTAACTAAAATAAAAAAGAAACATAAGGTTGGGGTGAGAGAAAAAAAAAGATAAGATTAGTACCTTCATATGTGACATACAATGCATTAATACAGTTATTTGACTCTATCTAAACTTCTACTCTTAAGACTACCACCTCCTAAGAGATCCTTTTTACTTGTAAAACTACCAGCTCCTAATAGATGCACACTATAGTATACATTGCAGCAAGTACTCCTTGACATGTGCATATATTGCACATATGAGTGTTGCAGTTATACAGATTACACTTTAAAGAAGGTCATTTGTGCCACTGGTATAGGGGTTTTAATGTAATTTAAATATAATTGCAGAATTAACAGTGTTGTATATTTGGGAAGTTTAGTATTTGAACCCACAATCTCTGACTACAGTCTAATATTGTAGTCTTGGTTTGTTCTACACACTAATGCATGCATACTTGCTAATACAGTTGAGATATGCATACTCAATTTGATATTCTAATATTGGACTCGTTGTTTCTGCTACAGACTAATGCATGATGTGAAGGCTGCCAGCCCAGCTATCTGGAATTTTTGTAAATAATCATATGTCATTTGTGAATATTAATATGATCCAAAGACTTGTCTTACAGATGTCAGAGAACTATGTGTTATGTGTGTATTAAACTGCTGGTGCAGACATGTGTGGTAAATTGTATGTTATGTACTGAGTTTCAAGAATGTAACCACAGTGTACCCTAGTGGAAAAGAACAGAAATGTATATACCTGTGCAAATGAATGTTTTAGTAGTAGTAGCTGGAACATACAGAGTTAACTTGCAAACCCTCAAGAAAATAAGTTGAAATTGTTTATGACTGTGATATCTCTCAGTTTCAGCTAGGAGATAGGATGTCTACAGCTAGAGGTTTATTTCTCTTGTCTGGAAACTGAAATAATTACAGGTTTCAAATGTAAAAGTGTTTAACTGTTTTATGATTTCCAGTTCTAGGCCAACTTCTGAGAGATAAGTATTTTTGACACAGAGGTGTTACATTTTAAGTATTTGTTTGCCTGGGAACTGAAGGCAGAGGTGCTAAAGAATGATGTCATCTGAGATAACCAAGCATAAATGTTTGATAGTAATTTAAGAACTATCTCAGAGAGTGAGTCTGTGCATTTTGTATTTATCTTTGGACCTAAAACATCCTCTCATCAGCACTTCCCATCTGTATTTGCCTTTCTCTGTGAGTAAGTAATTTAGGGCATAGTATCTCTTAGATATAGGAAAAAATACAGTAAAGAGTAGTTTAAATGTTTTCTGCATTTATGTGAAACTGTGTGCAATGTTGTTTTAAAATATTTGCTGTGATGCTGCACTCTGTTGTCACTGTGTTGAATTATTGAGTATTGCCTTGTGTTTTTATTATTTGTTATTAAATATATTTAAACCTTTTAATTGTGGCTGGTTTATTTAGAAATATTTAAGCTCTAAGAGTACTTGCATATGTACTTGGTGACACTGTATAGACCACTCTTAAATAGCCTAGCTGTTGGTCACACTTACCATTTGGATAATAGCATTACACAGTAGAATTGGTCACCCTTTGGGAAGGGCCTTATAGTAGCTGATAAGGAGTGGTTGGTGGCAGCTGGTACTACCTTATAGTCTGGACAGAAGGGGGCATAGCTAGTGAACCTTTGCCAGCCTTCCCCAGGAGTGTCTGTGTGTTTGTATATAAATCAAATCACAAAATACGTGTCTGTGTGTCAGATACTTGGGCAGGAACATGAAGCACTGGCTGGACAGATAGGGTGCTGGAGGTTTTGGCTTGACTACTAGGCTGAGATCTGAACCCTGTAGCTGTGCCAGTGGGGAGTCTTATTGGGGACCTGGAGAAAGAGGGAGAAACCAGCCCCAGACTGACTGTGATCTCTGTGTGCTCTTAAGGGAAATTGTACTTTACTGTGTGTGTACTTTTCATCCTTCTAATGTGCATGTCCCTCACTGGAGTTAATGGTGAGGATTGAGGTTCCTTGATTACTGGGCTAGTGCAGGGGAGTCACACATGCATACTTGCTATCACAGTTGAGATATGTAAGCTCAATTTGATACAACTCTATAAAATACAAAAACATCCATTATTTAACTTTTAATGCTACAATAACAGTACTCTTATGCTGCATACATACCACATGCTTCCCTCATCCTCGCTAATCTAGCTCCAATGGATCTCAAATTGACCTCCATTTCCCTGATAGCTGTGGAAAAAAACAGAATCGAACAGGATACCATTATGAATACCAGTCTTGCTTATATTCAGCTTTTAAGTCTTACAAGTACTCTCTGTATTTTATACTTACACATGTGTGGGATGTCCTCCAGTCTAATTTCCTTGATCCATGCATCAATGGTACCACTGTTCCTCCTCCAGAGGTCATTGTAGTGATGCCTACTTTGGACACCAGTGGGGGGGATACCAGTGGCACTGGTTACAGCACGGGCCAAACTATCCCAAGCCTCTGACTTATACTGGGACCCAGAAAAGTCCCACTGCAGTAGCCTAGCATAGTGGTGTTTCACTAGGAGTCCAACAAAAATCTTGGACTGTTGAACACCCCATCTCTGAGCCTTAAATCTCACACCCTCTCCATGAACGCCTACCATGAATGCCTGCCATGTCTACTACAGATCAAGAGCAATGGCGAATGATGGTTTCCTACTAATTCCCCTTATCATGTTTACTGGGGGTATGCACACTGTTTGAAAATGTTGTGCACCACTTTCCACCAGATCAACACTGTGCTAAGCAGTGCGCACCTCTGAGCCTGCATTTGTGTGATGGTAACCAGTGTACTACAGTGGCAAGCAGTGAAAAATTACAAAAAAAGTTAAAGAAAAAAAGGGAGAAATAGTTGAAATGAGGAAAAGCAATCTATGGCATACACAGTAGAAAATGTTAGCACACATGAGATATTTCTTACATAGGTCTGGATTTCAACTCTCACTCCAATGCACCTTCAGAAAACAGGATGGGTGCCTCTTCCCTCTTTGCCACACAAACAGCTTTGCAGCAAAGAACCAAAGTCATTCTTCACACAACCAACTGCAACAGAATATACACTGATCTTAAACAATAAACTGTTATTTGTACATTTATTATATTTATCACTTAGTGATCACACAACCTGTTATTATTATTGCTTGCAAATATACATCTCCATCTTAAATTTCTGTGTTTCTTGGTCATTTATCAGTTATTTGATCAGTACTCTGAGGCATGTAGTGTGTAAGCCATTCTATATCATTGGCCTTGCAATGTGTGAGGATAACTGGGAATAATATGACATGCAGTTGCCAACCACCGAAGGGCTGGTTGGATGGCACAAACAAGCATAGACTGTTTTTTTGGGGTGGGGCAAAGGTGAGCTACTGTTATGGCACATACAAGGGTACTCTGTTTTTTTGGGATGAGCAAAGGATAGTTAGAGTTATGGCAGAAACAAAAATGTACTGTTCTTTTGGGAGGGGTGGCAAAGGTGAGTTACTGCTATGGTACAAACAAGGATATGTTGCTCTTGTTACCCTACTTGTTTTGCATCCTGCCTGTTGTTAGTATTTCACATCTCTAGACTGTTTTGTATTTCTCCAGTGGGTAATACTGACTGGCTACCTTTTCTGTTTTATCTGGAAACAAGTTATTTTGTAGTTATGTGATCTTTATGTGCATGATACTTGTTTTGTCTTTTAGGGCACCTATGATTATGCCACTCAGGCATGTCAATCCACAGAGACCCCCCTTCACCAATACCGAAAACCAAGTAATTGTTGATGGGTTTAGGTAACATGGTTCTTTTTTCCTGGAAAGGGGACATGAAGATATAACATGTAGTATGTGAATATGGCAACAGATTGCCCATGATGTCAATGCCATAGGTGGCCACTACAGAACATACAAACAGGTGCGCCACAGGGTCACTGACATAATCACATCTGCACGGAGGCAAGTAGCTGCTTTGGGCCATGACCAAATAATTATTAGTGGAGGGCCTGCTAGTGAACCACTAGTAACCACCAGTGAACAGTTCCTGGCCAATATCAAAGATCCAGACAGTACCCAGGAGAGTGCAGTACAGCATGTCCTGGATGTGGGCACAACACCTTCCAATACAGTAAGCACATCCCAGAAGGAGCTTCCAGGTAGGCTTTGTTATCTGAACAGTTGAATATTGCTATTTAGCAAAACAATTGAAATAAATAAGTTAATTCTGTGTCCTGTCTTTTTTATGGGGGAGTTGAAGATTGCTACAGTTATAAGCTTAGGTTGGAGATGTCAGCCACGTTCTTGTTGAAAGTAGAGTTAATGCACATACAAAAGGGTAAATGTATTACCTCCTGTGTTACTTTTAATTCTTATGATGTTGCCCTTACCTCTTGCTTAACTTTTTCAAGGACCATCTGGACTATAGTGCAGTATGTCTTCTGCAGATGGTAAGCCAAATATTTTTATGTCAGTACTGCTGAGTAATTTAAAGAAATATTGTAGTATGTGATTTTTGATCTCAGGCCTGTTGTGTGTATTGTTGTGCTGTCTGTAATAGTGGCAGCACTGTTAGTTTGTTAGCATATATTGCACTATAGTAGTAGAGTTATTAATGTATTCCTGTGTTTCTTGCTTTTTATAACAGGTGATCAAGACATTGGAACTATGGGCCCTGTGCTGCCTGATGTCAGTGTATCAGCAGATTCTGATTATGATGGTGGGCAAACTTAGGCACAGTTGGGGTGCAGAGGTAGAATCTGACACAGAGGTTGACAAAAAAGCCCTTGCATTAACATTGGACACAGCCAGTACACCCCCACAGTCCACTGAGCTCACAGATGTTGGACAGGTGGAGGATGAGGGCATTGATCATGGAAGTGTGGCTACTGCAGCTTCAGTGCCAGTTGAGTCTGGCCATAGCCAAAGTGTGGATGAGGTGCCACAAAGGAGGTTTGATAGGGGTGCTAAGAGGGGGGGGTCTGCTGTTCCTCCTCCACCTCGTGTAGGTGTCACTTCCCGTGCCACTCAATGTATGTATAGGGCCATCATGGTGGTACTGGCACATTCCCATAGGTGATCCAGACAAATGCTCAGGGGTGCAGATGTAGGACAGTCTGACATGTATGACTGTGTTGCTGATTCATTGGGCTGGATGAATGACATGTTGGAATCAGGGGTGTCTGTGGTGGACTGAGGGGTGTCTGTCATGGAACAAGCAGTGTCTGTGATGGAACATCTGCTGGGAGGAGAATGGCATCCTTGTGGGCATAAGTCAGCCACATCATCTGCTGTCAGCCAACCTGGTCATTCCTGATCATGGTCCCATAATGGTAGCACTTACACTGCTCTGTTAATGAGTGTGCTGTCCACACCCATACATGGCAGGCCATGGAGTCATGGTCCTGGGCATCCCCGTGAAGGGCGCTTGTTCAGTAGACATCAGTCATGTTCAAGTAGCAACTCTGCATCTGATCGTGGGCATGGACATGACAGCACAATTCCTGGCAGAGTCATTTCTCATGTTCAATGGTGACATAAGTGAGTGTGTTCTGTTGTTGAGCCGGTTGGCTATCCAGCTAGTACTGTATGGCTTAATTCCCAGATGGGACATTTTCACTATGAGACTTGAATGGGGGATATTGTCAAAGACCTTTAATAACTGAACATAGGTGGTATGTCCTGTTATCTGTCATCCAGGTCTTTGGGGTGAGTATTAAAGAAGTCCATGAGGTTTGATGGGCAAGATCTATCCTTGACAAATACAACGTAGATTGACTCAAGTGTGTTGAAGGTCACCTATGTCCCTGTGGATAAAGTCCATGCTGACCCCTTCCCTAGCCTTGCAGATAAGCCTTGTTAGGCTTATGGGTCAATATATGAAGTTCTGCATGTTACCAGATTGATGTGCATTGCATATAACACAATATTTGATGTTACTTTCTGTATTGTAGGTGATAAATGTGTGATAAAAGTACTGTGGCACTGGGATTGCAGTGCTTGGGGGCAACACATGGCTGTTTTGTAAATATGTGACATAGTGTGACATAGGGCCTTCATTTTTTAATGTTTCCACATCTAATGTCATGTCATAAGCAAGAAATGGACTAGAAACAGCAGTAATACTTAATATGTAGTTTTCCATAGTGCAGCGAAAGGTGGGTTTTGGCAGTGGTTAGCAAAGAGTACACGTATGCGAGATACACATGTTTGCGCATAGCTAAGTAGTGGGCAAATGTGAGCCACATTGCTAAAGTCTGACAGTTAGTATTGCATCCATGAAACACACCTGCTACTTAACTGACTCTGTGGCAGCACGTGTTAATGCACTGATACATTCTTTTTGTGGCCAGATTATACTGGGTTGGAATCCCTTCCTCTCTCTCTCTCTCTCTCTCTTATTTATTTATTTATTTATTTATTTATTTATTTATTTATTAATGTATTTATTTATTTTTAGCCAGTGTTTGTGGGAAATAGAGACAATGAATGGCAGATTTGGCTGTGTTTATGTATTAATCTGGTTTGCATGAGGCAAAGCAGTGCACAAGCTGGACAACTGGATGCCCCAGGAAGTAGACAGGACCTTAACAGCAGTGAACTGCAACATAGACAATTGTTTTCGCAACTCTCTTGTGGAAACAGGTGTAAGTGCAGGACTACATCGATATGCAGGAACATTGATATCTGTGCAGTAACTGTGACCTGGTTCAAGGCTCCAGAGAGCACCCCTGCAATACCAGGCTACAATTCTTACTACACTTTTCGGCCACAAAACCAAGACCAAAACACTAAAGGTGGAGGAGTGTCCATATTCGCCAAGGATATTCACACCTCCAGGCTAGTTGCCCAAAACAATGCATCTGAAATTCTCCAGGTGCAACTAACACTAGGTAAGACTGCAATCCAAACTGTAGCTTGCTACAGATCCCCCACCATGCCCCAAGATTCTCACTACACCTTTCTAAACATACTGGAAAATATTAAGATACAACCAAACACCCTAATACTGGGTAATTTCAACTACCCTGCCATTAAGTGGGAAAACTACTCGGGTACCAACTCCTTTTCCCAACGGTTCTTGGAATTCATAAATTCCAATGCCCTGGATCAACTAATCCATTGTCCCACCAGGGGCTCCAATATCCTACACCTGGTCATTACCAATATGGGAGATAGATGCTCCACACCAGTGGTCACCTCCTCAATGGTCAGGTCTGACCATAAGCAAATCACCCTTGACATCCACATCCCACCCCCCAGTAAAGAAACCTCCTTATATACTTCTCCAAAGCCAACTTCAAGCTGCTGAAGTCAGAAATGACAAAATTCACAACACCCATGCAGACGGTATCTGGAAGTTCGACTGCAGAATCTTAGACTAAGGCACTGTATGAGCACATCCACTTGTGCATGAATCATGCCATCCCAAATAGAACCAAGATGCTCTTCTCCAAAAAAAGGAAGCCAATCTGGTGGTCCCCTGCTATAAACAAACTATACAACAGAAGGAAGAAACTGTTGCAAAACAGAAGAAAATCCCAGGATGCAAAAAACTCCCTCACCAACCTCAGCAAGAAGCTGAGATCCCTCATAAAATCCTCAAAA
Source organism: Protopterus annectens (assembly GCF_019279795.1). NCBI lineage: Eukaryota > Metazoa > Chordata > Ceratodontiformes > Protopteridae > Protopterus > Protopterus annectens. Next base: position 723,758,067 of record NC_056734.1, on the reverse strand, counting down.
GCTAGTTATGAAAATAAAATTGCCAAAGATTCCAAAGACAACCACAAGGTTGGCTCTTGCCACCCCTATAGTGCCATTTTTAGGCAAACTTCAAAGGACAAAACCACCACCATAACAGGTACAAGCATGCAATATCTGAAGGTAATGCTACTCAATGCTAGAAGTCTAAACCTCAAAATGCACTCTGTCGAGGCACTCCTAAAAATGGAGAACATCGATATCTGTGCAGTAACTGAGACCTGGTTCAAGGCTCCAGAGAGCACCCCTGCAATACCAGGCTACAACTCTTACTACACTTTTCGGCCACCAAACCAGGACCAAAACACTAAAGGTGGAGGAGTGTCAATATTCACCAAGGATATTCACACCACCAGGCTAGTTGGCCAACACAATGTGTCTGAAATTCTCCAAGTGCAACTAACACTAGGTAAGACTGCAATCCAAATTGTAGCTTGCTACAGATCCCCCACCATACCCCACGATTCTCACTACACCTTTCTAAACATACTGGAAAATATTAAGATAGAACCAAACACCCTAATACTGGGTGATTTTAACTACCCTGCCATTAACTGGGAAAACTACTCATGTCCCAACACCTTTGCGCAACGGTTTTTGGAATTCATAAATTCCAACGCCCTGGATCAACTAATCCATAGTCCCACCAGGGGTTCCAATATTCTAGACCTGGTCATTACCAACATGGGAAATCAATGCTCCATACCTATGGTCACCCCCTCGTTAGTCAGGTCTGACCATAAGCTAATCACCCTTAACATCCACATCCCACCCCCACCCCCCAGTAAAGAAACCACCATAAAAAACTTCTCCAAAGCCAACTTCATGCTACTCAAGTCAGAAGTGACAAACTTCATAACACCCATGCAGACTGGAACTGAAAGCTCAACTGCTGAATCCTACACTATGGCACTGTATGAGCACATCCACTCATGCATGAATCGTGCCATCCCAAATAGAACCAAAATGCTCTCATCCAAAAAAGGAAGCCAATCTGGTGGTCCCCTGCCATAAACAAACTTTACAACAAAAGGAAGAAACTTTTGCAGAAAAGAGGAAAATCCCAGGATGCAAAACACTCCCTTACTAGCCTCAGTAAGAAACTGAGATGCCTCATAAAATCCTCCAAAGCTAGTTATGAAAATAAAATTGCCAAAGATTCCAAAGACAACCACAAAGCATTCTATAATTATGTCAAGAATCTAAATGGCAATGCTCAGATCTGCTCTGAGCTAAAACAGAATGGCATTAAATATACTGATCCGAAGGATACTGCCAATATCCTGGCAGATCGATTCAGTGCCAACTTCACCCCACTCTCACCCCCTAAATGGCCCATCTCAATACCGGAAGATTGCCAAATTCCAGTAATAACGGCCACACAGGTACAAAACGCACTCTCTAAAGCCAAGAATACAGCATCCATGGGACCAGATGACATCCCGGGCTGTGTACTACATGAACTACAATATGAACTGGCACCTCACCTAAGTGTCATGTTTAATCATAGCCTCACCTCAGGTTTCGTGCCCACTGAGTGGCTCAGAGCTACAGTTATCCCAATCCACAAGGGGATCCACCTTGGATCCCGGAAACTACCGTCCCATCAGTTTGACAAGCCTTATCTGCAAGGCCATGGAGCGTATTATCATGGAACTTATAAACAAAGACATTGGCAACCTTCAAACACTGGACCCCACCCAGTTTGGGTTTGTGAAGGGCCGATCTTGTCTCCTGAACCTGATTGACTTCTTTGAATCAGTCTCCAGAGCCATGGACAAGGGTAAGGTGGTCCACACAGCCTATCTAGACCTTGCCAAGGCCTTTGACACCATCCCCACTCTGGAATCATAGATAAACTTACTAAGTTGGGCATTAATCCCTATGTCACCCAATGGGTTGCTAAATGGCTTACTGATAGAACCCACACTGTAAAAGTAGCCGACTCCAAATCCAGCTCCAGACAAGTGACAAGTGGAGTACCTCAGGGTTCAGTCCTGGGGCCGCTCTTGTTTGGCATCTACTTCTCTGAAGTACAGGTCAACACTAAGGGACTCTGGCTAACAAAGTTTGCAGATGACTGCAAACTGGGAGCCATTATTGAATCCCCAAATGATGTGGATACTCTACAAAAGGGCCTTACAGAAACAGATGCTTGGTGCCAGAGCCATGGGCTCAAGCTCAATGCCAAGAAATGTATTGTTATCCCTTTGGGAAAAAACATGTATCCATGAATTACCATATAGGTGGCAGTACACTAAACACAGAAAGTGTGATAAGAGACTTAGGGACACAGGTGGACAGTGGTCTCACCTTCTATAACCACATCGCCACAACAGTCAGGAAATCCTTCTATGTGGCACACCTCATCACGAAGGGCTTTTCATCCAGAAAAAGGAGGTCATTGTCCCACTGTACTCATCCTTCATTAGACCCATTATAGAATACAACGCCCCATTTGGTATGTACCTCTCAAGACATCTGCAACAACTGGAAAGGCCTCAGAAATACCTCACTAAAAGAATCACAGGCCTAAAGCAGATGCCCTACGCTGACCCTTAAAAACTCCAGCTATACTCTGTCGCATGTCGTCTACTCAGAGGCGATCTCTGCTTAACATACAAGGCCATGTCAAACCCAGAGCTGTTGGACATGCTACACTTAAAGAAATCCCAATCCCTCAGAGCTACACGCTCCAGGGATCTAAACCTTGTCATCACAATAAACAAAACATGTTGGAGGGATAGGTTCCTGACCCAGAGACTCCCCAGACTCTGGAATAGATTGCCCATACATGTCAAGCAGAGTGCTTCTTTGGACCTCTTCAAGAGGAACCTTGACGATTGGATGGGAGAAAGGAAATTCACCCCAGGGATCACGTCAGTCGCCCTGCTAGACAGGGGTCCAGGAAAGTAAATAATGTTGGAAGAAATAGCCAGGGAATTGTTATGGCTAGGCTTATATAGGCCCTAGGGCTGATAGCCTAGTACCAACCTATGAACCTATAAGGCATTCTATAGTTATGCCAAGAAACTAAATCGCAATGCTCAGATCTGCTCTGAGCTACAACAGAATGGCATTAAATATACTGATCCCAAGGATATTGCCAATATCCTGGCAGATCAATTTAGTGCCAACTTTACTCCCCTCTCACCCCCTAAAGGGCCCATCTCAATACCAAAAGATTGCCAAATTCCGATAATCACGGCCACACAGGTAGAAACCGCACTCTCCAAAGCTAAGAATACAGCATCCATGGGACAAGATGACATCCCAGGCTGTGTACTACATGAACTACAAAATGAACTGGCACCTCACCTAAGTGTCATGTTTAATCATAGCCTCACCTCAGGCTTCATACCCACTGAGTGGCGCACAGCTACAGTTATCCCTCTCCACAAGGGAGGATCCACCTTGGATCCCGGGAACTACCTTCCCATCAGTCTGACAAGCCTGATCTGCAAGGGCATGGAATGCATTACCATGGAACTTATAAGCAAAGACATTGGCAACCTTCAAACACTGGGCCCCACCCAGTTTGGGTTTGTGAAGGGCTGATCTTGTCTCCTGAATCTGACTGACTTCTTCAAAGCAGTCTCCAGAGCTGTGGACGAGGGTAAGGCAGTCCACACAGCCTATTTGGACCTCGCCAAGGCCTTCGACACCATCCCCCACTCTAGAATCATAGATAAATTTATGAAGCTGGGCATAAATCCCTATGTCACTCGATGGGTTGCCAACTGACTTACTGACAGAACCCAGACTGTAAAACTAGTCGACTCCAAATCCAGCTCCAGACAAGTGACAAGTGGAGTACCTCAGGGTTCAGTCCTGGGACTACTCTTGTTTGGCATCTACTTCTCTGAAGTACAGGCCAACACTAAGGGACTCTGGCTAACAACGTTTGCAAATGACTGCAAACTGGGAGACATTATTGAATCACCAAATTATGTGGATATTATACAAAAGGGCCTTACAGAAACAGATGCCTGGTGTCAGAGCCATGGGCTCAAGCTTAATGCCAAAAAATGTAGTTATCCCCTTTGGAAAAAACATGTACCCATGAATTACCACATAGGTGGCAAGACACTAAACATCAAAAGTGTGATGAGAGACTTAGGTACACAGGTGGACAGTAGTCTCACTTTCGATAACCACATCGCCACAACAGTTAGGAAATCCTTCTATGTGCACACCTCTTCACTAAGGGCTTTTCATCCAGAAAAAAGGAGGTCATTGTTCCACTGTACACATCCCTCATTAGACCCATTATAGAGTATAATGCCCCATTTGGTATGTACCTCACAAGACATCTGCAACAGCTGGAAAGGCCACAGAAATACCTCACTAAAAGAATCACAGGCCTAAAGCAGATGCCATATACTGACCGTCTAAAAAAACTCCAGCTATACTCTGTGGCATATCGTCTACTCAGAGGTGATCTCTGCTTAACATACAAGGCCATGTCAAACCCTGAGCTGTTGGACATGCTCCACTTAAAGAAATCCCAATCCCTTAGAGCCACACGCTCCAGGGATCTAACCCTTGTCATCACAATGAACAAAACATGCTGGAAGGATAGGTTCCTGACCCAGAGACTCCCCGTACTCTGGAATAGACTGCCCATACATGTCAAGCAGAGCGCCTCATTGCCCTCTTCAAAAGGAACCTTGATGACTGGATGGGAGATAGGAAATTCACCCCAGGGATCATGTCAGTCACCCTGCTAGATGGGCCCAGAGAAGTAACTATTGTGGGAAGAAATATCCAGGGAATTGTTATGGCTAGGCTTGCATAAACCCTGGGGCTGATAGCCTAGTACCAACCTATGAACCTATGAACCTACCATAAAAATGTTCCTGGGTTCCAACACAGCACATCCCATACACTTTTACTTTTGTCCCAATTCTCCTTATGTATTATAACATTATTATCAAACATATGACTGTGAGTATATTGTATACTATATTCCTGTAAGTATATTTCTGCTATCTGGACTGGCATTGCCTTCACATTTGCCTAACACACATACACAACTGCCTGTGTAATTTTTCACTGCTTGCCGCTGTTGGGCACCACTTACCACTGCTCACACACAGGGTTCAGGTGTACACACTGTTGAGTACCTCATGTGGGTGATGGTAAGCAGTGCTCAACATTTTCAAACAGTGTTTGCACTCCCAGTAAATGTGATAACTGGAATTGGTGGGGAACCTTCTGTCTCCATTGCTCTTGATCCATGGTAGACATGACAGGCATTCATGGAGAGGGTGTGAGATTTAGAGCTCAGAGCTGGGGTGTCCAGGAGTCAAGGATTTTTGTTGGACTCTTAGTGAAACACCACAGTGCCATGCTACTGCAGGGGCACTATTCTGGGTACAGTATAAGTCAGAGACATGGGATACTTTGACCTGTGCTGTAACCAGTGCCACTGGTATCCCCCACACTGGTGAACAATGCAGGCATCACTACAATGACCTCTAGGGGAGGAAGAGAGATACTCTCAACCATTGGATCAGAGAATTTAGGACTGTGGACATCCAATACCTGTGCAAGTATCAACTACAGAGAGTACTTGTAAGACTTAAAAGCTGAATATAGGCAAGACCGGTATTCATACTGGTATTCTGTTCTGTTCTGTTTTCTCTACAGCTACAATAGAAAGGGAGGTCAATGTTAGAACCCATGGTGCTAGATTGGCAAGGATGAGGGAGGCATGCAGCATGTATGCAGTAGAGGAGTAGTTTTATTGTAACATTAAAAGTTAAAGATAGTTTTTTGGAATTTTATAAAGTTGTATCAAATTTAGCATACATATCTCAACTGAAAAAGTATGCATGCATTAGTCTGTAGCACACACCAAGTGTACAATATTAGATTTTAGTCAGAGGTCGTGGGTTCAAATACCACACTTCCCAAATATACGGTACTGCTACTTCTTCAATTATGTGTAACTTAAAGGTTTAAAGTAAAAGCTCCATACCAGTGGCACACATGCCCTGCTGTAAACTGTAGTCTGTATAACTGGAACACGCATATGTGCGATATATGCACATGTAAAAGAATACTTACTGTGAGCTGTAGTGTAGCGTGCATTTGTTAAGAGCTGGTAGTCTTAAAATTAAAAGTTATCTGTTGGGGGTGGTATTCTTAAGAGTAAAGGTTAAGATAATAGATTTAAAAAATTGTATTAATGCATTGTATGTCACATATAAAGGTACTAATCTTATCTCTTTTTTTCTCTCACCCCAACCCTTATCTCTATTTTGTATTTTATTTTTATTTTTTCATTTTTTTGTTTTATTTTATTATGTGTTGCCAAAATGTGTCCATGTCAACCATGTGTATCACATGAAAAATGCTCCACAGCACAGCAGGGTAGGCCTGCTCCACTGGATCCACCTGCCCCCCACTCCACCAGCTACAGCATTGTTGCCCAGAACATCTGGGAGCCACCCTGCCAACACCACCTCTGCTGCCCCTGCACTATGTGTCCCCTCATGTAGTCCTGCCCCAGAGGATATTCTAGTGGTTCCATCCAGGAGCAGTGGCGGAGGTGGTGAGTTTATCACCTTTACCAAGTTGCCAAAGGTGGTGCATAGGGTTTTGCTCTGCACTGTTGGTGCATGCCTACACCGGCTGGAGAGGCTGCTATCCCTCATTTTACATAGTACCAGGAGGAGGAGAAGGAGACATTAAGCACTCCAGCTAGTGGTGGAGTAAGGTGACAATGATGACACTCCTGTGGGTGAAGACTCAATACACACTGTCAACCAGTTTGATGACCTTGGGTCCTGGATATCCCCACCTTCATCCCATCCATGGTGTCCACCAACCTCTTGTGTCCATCACCATCCCTGTCTCTTGTATTGATTGACTTGTATGCCTGCAAATGCTTCCTCACCTACCCAACTTACCAGACCCATACATACCTACATCCCTTCCCCAACATTCCTGTGTCTCTCTCTCTCAAAAAAAGAAAAATGGGCACCTGTCCCACAAAAAATGTTCCCATACATAGCTCTCTATTTCTCACATGTCTACTTCACACACTTGATTTGGTCTAATTGGCTGTACAACATGATTGTGTTGTGGTCACCCCTCTCTCTGGAGTCTCTGGTGGTGACAGTCCAATTTCAGCTAATATTCTACATATAATATCAGTTCTTACTGTGGAAGAAATGGATAACTATGGTTCTTTCCTCCCTCCCTCCTGCACATTCCTGGATTGCTTTTTCTTTGTTCTTCCCTCTGCTTGCTTCCCATTTCACCACTGTCCCATCTTTCCCATTTCTTTTCATTAATGCATTATTGTGCAATGGTGCCCATCACACACCAATGCAGAGTAACAGTAATTCAAAAGTAGCTAAAAGCATTAGATACAGCTGTATTCTAACCCAGTACTATTTGGCCTAAAAAAGGAATGCATCACTGCATTAACTGTATTAACACCTGTTGCCACAGAGTAAGTTAAGTGGCAGGTGTATGCCAGACACTCAATACTAACTCAGATGTTTGCAATGTTGGAGAAGCAATGGATCCCTTCATTTGTTTGGGCTCTACATTTGTGCAGATGTGCATATCATGCACAATGGTGAACGGCAGCAAACTGGTACAGTTACACCTGCACAATGCAGCTTACTACTGCTGTGCTATGCCAACACATAGCAATACATCTCATATAAACAATTCATGTCATTGCATTATCACTCTGTAATGAAAATTATTTTAAAGTATGACGTACACCTGTATTTAAACCCAGTACCATCTGGCCCTAAAAAAGGAATGTATCACTGCATTAATACATGCTGCCACAGAGTCAGTTAAATGACAGGTATATTCCAGAGACTCAATACTAACTGTCAGATTTTAGCAATGCATCTCATGTTTACACACACTTAGCAGTGAGCAAACAGGTGTATCTCGCATGTATATGCACTTTACTAACTGTCGTGCAAACCTGCTGCTCACCACACTATGGAAATTATCTATTATGTTGTATTACTGCTCTTTACTGTCCATTTCCTTTCTATGGTATGAAATTACATGTAGAAACATTACAAATGGAGGGCCCTATCTAACTATATGTCAGATATTAAAAATACATCCATGTGTTGGCACCCCCCCCCCCCCAAGCAATACAACTCTGGAGTCTCTCTACTTTTTCCACACATATATCAACCACACTAAAAAATGCAATGCATATCAATCTGGTAACATGCAGAACTACAACTATTGACCCATGTGCTTAAAAAAACCTTATTTGCAAGGCTAGTGCAGGAATCAGCATGGCCCATATCCACAGGGACATAGGTGACCTTCAACACACTTGACCCTACCCATTTTGGTTTTGCTGAGGTTAGATCTTGACCCTTGTGGACTTCTTGAAAATTGACCCCAAAGACCTGGAAGAGGGATAACAGGACATACTGCCTGTGTTGACTTATCCAAAGCCTTTGACACTATTCCCCATTCATGTCTCATAGTGAAGATCTCCTATCTGGGAATTAGGCCATACAGTACTAGATGGATAGCCAACTGTCTCAATGACAGAATACATACTCTAAAAGTTGAGGACTGCACCTCCACCACTAGCCCACTCACCTGAGAAATACCACAAGGATCTGTGCTGGGCCCTGAACTGTTTGGGAAGTACTTCCCTGAAACACAGGCAACAGTAGATGGCCTGTGGTTTACCAAGTTTGCAGATGAATGTTAACAGGACACACTGATATAGAGTCTCCCAATGATGGTAATATATATTACAATAGAGGCTGACATAGACTGATGATTGGTGAAAAGCTCATGGACTGAACTTTAAGCATACAATGACTCTTTGTCAATGAAGTACCCCTGCTAATTATGATATACATATCAACCCCCTAAGATCAAATACAGTGTTGTTAGACTTGGGAACACATGTTGCTAGCAATCTGAACTTTCATCACCATGTGCTTATTGTGGTGACACACACAATCTGCATTGTGCACATCATACATATGGACATTGCATCCAAGACCAGGGTAGTCATACCTCTGCTGTAATCTACCCTTATCACAGCAATAATGGACTACAGTGCTTATATCTCTCTATACGTCACCACTCACCAGACATCTGCTGTAATTGGGGAGAACACAGGGTTGTGCCTGGGTTACTCCCAGGCCTCCAAACGTGACATACATAGAAAGACTGACATACCTGTCACTGTACTCCGTATCATGCAGGCTGCTGAGAGGTGACCTGTGGCTGTCCTGCAAAGCAGTCTCAGACCCTGCCCTCCTGGAAATGTTGTACATCTGCAATTAAAATGGGACAACAATAATTTGCCCCAGGTTCTCAACTTAGCCTGTGATAGAAACAGAACATGCTGAGGAGACAGATATATCCCACAACTATTCACAGTCCTCTGTAATAGGGTCTCACTGTGTGAAGCAGTGCTCTTCAATGACCCTGTTCAAGCACAACCTTGACAACTGTTTGGGGCTTGTAAAGGCACCTCTGAGCTGCCTCCTATGTCCCTCATGGATAGAGCCAATTGGTACTGCTCACAAACATGCTTTGCTAAAAATGACCGTCCAACTATGCTCAATATGGGCACTTGTGCTTTTACGCAGCTAGGCTTCTAAACACCCTGGTGCTATTATGCTACAAGCCTCATATGAACCTATGAAGCTATGTGCTTATGCAGACCTCCCAACCTGTTGTTCTCCACATGGCCTGATGATGTCATTTACTATAAGTTCACCTGCACTCTTGTAAAAATCAGACGTCTGCCATAGCTACCATGGTGCTTTCATTAAGTGCTGTATTCTGTAGTCTGTGTACTTAAGTATGGGTTCTGTTCTCACTGCAGTCAACTTGTGTGTGTGTGTGTGTGTGTGTGTGTGTGTGAGTGTGCGTGTGTGTGTGTGTGTGTGTGTGTGTGTGTGTGTGTGTGTGTGTGTGTTTGTGTGTGCGTGTGTGTGTGTGCGTGGTCGTGTGTGCATGATATGTGTGTGTGTGTGCGTGTGTGTGCGTGTGTGTGTGTGTGTGTGTGTGTGTGTGTGTGTGTGTGTGTGTGTCTGTGTGTGTGTGTGTGTGTGTCTGGACAGCACAGCAGAAGTGTGTATCCTACAGTTACTGGTCCAATGTCATGCAATAACAGTATTTTGATACCTGCTCATGTCTACACATCCATTCCATACAGGCCTCACAACCTTTTGTTTCCCACATGGCTTGCTGATGTCATCTACTATAAATTCACCTACAGTCCTATATAAATCAGACTTGTGCTGTGGCACTAGGATTAAGTACTGTATTCTGTAGTCCATGTACTTAGGTAGTAGTCCTGTTCTCACTGCAGTCAACTTGGTGTGTGTGTCTTAGACAGCAGAGCAGAAGTGTGTATCCCACAGTTCCTGCTCCAATGCCATGCAATGACAGTCTTTTGATACTTGCTCATGCCTACACATCTATTTCATACATGCCTCCCAACCTCTTGTCTCCCACATGACTTGTTGATATCATCTACTATAAGTTCACCTGCACTCCTGCATAAATCCGACTTCTGCTGTAACACTTGAGTTAAGTACTGTGTTCTATCGTCCATGTTTTTAGATTGGTATGGATTCTGTTCTCACTGTAATTAACTATGTGTGTTTGTGAGCTGTTGCTTGACATTACAAAGAGCAATTTACACCAGCACATGGGACACTGTTATCTTCTCCTCAACAGACACCACTGATGTCATCAGCTATAAAGTGCTATCTGACACACTCCAAGTCAGACTTGAGCTGCAGAGCTTGCACAGAGTTCTGTGTTCTGTAGTCTGTGTACTTAGATAGGTGGAAGTTCTATTCTTACAGCAGTCAATTGTGTGTGTGTGTGTGTGTGTGTGTGTGTGTGTGTGTGTGTGTGTGTGTGTGTGTGTGTGTGTGTGTGTGCGTGTCTGAGAGAAAGAGAGAGAGAGAGAGAGAGTTCTTCCTTGACATTACAGAGAGCATTTTACACCAGTATGTAGGACACTGTTATCTTCTCCTCATCAGGCACTGCTGTCATCAGCTATAAAATGCTGTCTGATACACTTTAAGTCAGGCTTGGGCTGTGGCGCTTGTGTAAAGTACTGTGTTCTGTAACCTGTGTACTTTGATAGGTAGGGGTTTTGTTCTCACTGCAGTCAACAGTGTGTGTGCGTATGAGCTGTTGCTTGACATTATAGAGAGCATTTTGCACCAGCATGTCGGACACTTTTATGTTCTTCACAACAGACACTGCTTATGTCATCAGCTATATCATATATTTGGATATGCAGTACTCCCAGCAGAGCAGGGTCAAAGAAAGGCCTTGGGGCCAGGCAGAAGTAATTTCATCCTATACATTAAAGTTTACAGTGACATGGCTTTTAATCTACCCACATACATCATGGCATGGTGTATAGGCCCTGTGTTATCTTGTTGAGAAATCCCTGTGGTCTCTCCAGTTTATATATGTGTCTGGAGAGGTACATGTAAAAAGAGCATTATACTCTATTACTGCTGTAATGAGGTTTGACTACAGTGCTGCATACAATCCTAAAATCTCAATAAAATGGATGACTTATGATGTGCACAACACAGTGTAAAATCTGAAAGGTCAAAAGCAGGTGCATAGAAGGCTAAGAGTACGTGATTGATTGCACAGAGTAAGTAAGCACTGAGTTCAAGAAAGTCATGTAGTCAAGAAAACAAGTCCTTATATGGACTTATGCCCAATTTTCTCTTTCTACCTAGCAATAAGTATTTAGGTGTGTGTTAATGCTTACGAGAACTACCTGATTGGTATATGCAAATCCTCCATTGTCTATTGGTGTACATATTCAACTTAGTATCAGTATTATCCAAGTATATATAAGCTCACAGTTTCTTTTGTTTGAGGAGATACCTTATACTGACTTTGGGTCTCCCACACATGTGTTAATAAAAGTTACTAAGAAATAGAGAACTGGTTCTGAGTATTCTTTTATAATTTGTGATTATTTGAGTAACTGTACTTCTTCTTTCGGCTGCTCCCGTTAGGGGTCGCCACAGCAGATCAACTGTTTCCATTTCCTCCTGTCCTCTGCATCTTGCTCTGTCACACCAACCACCTGCATATCCTCTCTCACCACATCCATAAACCTTATATTAGGCCTTCCTCTTTTCCTGTTACCTGGCAGCTTCATCCTTAGCATCTTTTTTCCAATATACTCTGCATCCCTCCTCAGCACATGTCCAAACCAACGTAATCTTGCCTCTCTGGCTTTGTCTCCAAACCTTCCAACCTGGGCTGACCCTCTAATATACTTATTCCTAATCCTGTCCATCCTCATCACACCCAGTGCAAATCTTAACATCTTCAACTCTGCCACGTCAAGCTCTGACTCCTGCCTTTTTGTCAATGCCACTGTCTCCAACCTGTATAACATAGCTGGTCTCACTACCCTCTTGTAGATCTTCCCTTTCACTCTTACTGGTACTCATCTGTCACAAATTACTCCTGACACTCTTCTCCACCCACTCCATCCTGCCTGTACTCTCTTCTTCACCTCTCTTCCACACTCACCATTATTCTGAACTGTTGATAGTACTTAAACTCATTCACCTTCGCCACCTCTACTCCCTGCATCCTCACCATTCCTCTATCCTTCCTCTCATTCACACACATATATTCTGTCTTAGTCCTGCTGACCTTCATTCCTCTTCTCTCTAGAGCATATCTCCACCTCTCCAGGGTCGTCTCCACCTGTTTCCTACTCTCACTACAGATCACAATGTCATCTGCAAACATCATAGTCCACGGGGACTCCTGTCTGATCTCGTCTGTCAACCTGCCCATCACCACTGCAAATAAGAAAGGGCTCGGAGCTGATCCTTGATGTAATCCCACCTCCACCTTAAACGCATCCGTCACTCCCACCGCAGACCTCACCACTGTTACACTACCCTCGTACATATCTTGTACCACTCTTACATACTTCTCTGACACTCCCGACTTCCTCATACAATACCACAACTCCTCTCTAGGCACTCTGTCATATGCTTTCTCTAAATCCACAAAGACACAATGCAACTCCTTCTGACCTTCTCTGTACTTCTCCATCAACACTCTCAGAGCAAACATCGCATCTGTAGTGCTCTTTCCTGGAATGAAACCATACTGCTGATCACTAATCATCACCTCCCTTCTTAACCTAGCTTCCACTACTCTTTCCCATAACTTCATGCTGTGACTGATCAGTTTAATCCCTCTGTAGTTACTACAGCTGTGCACACCACCCTTATTCTTAAAAATCGGTACCAAAACACTTTTTCTCCATTCCTCAGGCATCCTCTCACTTTCCAAGATTTCATTAAACAATCTAGTTAAAAACTCCACTGCCATTTCACCTAAACACCTCCATGCTTCCACAGGTATGTCATCTGGACCAACAGCCTTTCCATTCTTCATCCTCTTCATAGCTATCCTTACTTCCTCCTTGCTAATCCACTGCACTTCATGATTCACTATCCGCACATCATCCAATCTTCTCTCCCTCTCATTCTTTTCATTCATCAACCCCTCAAAGTACTCTTTCCATCTGCTCAACACACTCTCCTTGCTTGTGAGTACGTTTCCCTCATTATCCTTTATCACCCTTACCTGCTGCACATCTTTACTAGCTCGGTCTCTCTGTCTAGCCAATCGGTACAGGTCCTTTTCTCCCTCCTTAGTGTCCAACCTTTTATACAACTCTTCATACACCTTATCCTTAGCCTTCGCCACCTCTCTCTTTGCCATGCACCTCATCTCCTTATATTCTTGTCTACTTTCTTCATCTCTTTGACAATCCCACTTCTTCTTCGCCAACCTCTTTCTCTGTATACTCTCCTGTACTTCTTCATTCCACCTCCAGGTCTCCTTGTCCTCCTTCCTCTTTCCAGATGTCACACCAAGCACCCTTCTAGCCATCTCTCTTACTAGCTCTGCTGTAGTTACCCAGCTATTCGGTAACTCTTCACTGCCACCCAGTGCCTGTCTTAACTCTTCCCTGAACATCACCTCACAATTACCCTTTTTCAATTTCCACCATTTGATCCTTGGTGATGACCTCACACTCATCCTCCTCTTCTTGATGACCAATGTCATCCTACAAACCACCATCCTATGCTGCCTAACTACACTTTCCCCTGCCACCACTTTACAGTCTCCAATCTCCTTCAGATTTGCCCTTCTACATAAGATATAATCCACCTGTGTGCATCTTCCTCCACTCTTGTATGTCACCCTATGCTCCTCCCTCTTGTTAAAATACGTATTCATCACTGCCACATCCATCCTTTTCGCAAAATCCACTACCATCTGACCTTCTGCATTCCTTTGCTTAACACCATACCTACCCATCACTTCCTCGTCCCCTCTGTTCCCTTCACCAACATGCCCATTGAAATCTGCTCCAATCACCAGTCTCTCACCCTTGGGTACAGTCATCATCATTTCATCCAACTCACTCCAAAATTTTTCTTTCTCATCCATCGCACACCCAACTTGTGGAGCATATGCACTAACAACATTCATCATTACACCATCAATTTCCAGCTTCATAAACATCACTCTATCCGACACTCTTTTCACCTCCAAAACACTCTTAGCATACTCTTCCTTCAGGATAATGCCTATGCCATTTCCCCTCCCATCCACACCATGATAAAACAATTTGAAACCGCCTCCAATACACCTAGCCTTGCTCCCCTTCCATCTGGTCTCTTGCACACACAATATACCAACCATCCTTTGGTTCATCATATCAGCTAGCTCCCTCCCTATACCAGTCATACTGCCTACATTCAAAGTTCCAACCCTCACTATCACAGTCCTAGCCCTTATCTGCCTTTGGGCATGTCTTCCGCCTCTTCTCCTCCTTCGGCCAACAGTAGCCCAATTTCCGCCAGCACCCTGTTGGCCAATAGTACTGGTGGCGGTCATTGTTAACCCAGGCCTCGACCAATCCGGTATGAGTTTCTGTACAGTTTTCTGCATGTGTGATGTGGCACAATTTTATGCCGGATGCCCTTCCTGACACAACCCTCCCCATTTATCCGGGCTTGGGGTCGGCACAAAGAAATGCACTGCCTTGTGTAACTGTACTATCAGTAAATATTTCTCAAGAGTTGGCGTTGTGACTCCGATCAGAAATCTGGGGATAGGCTCAGATGGACAGCTGACGTCTCACTAATGGGCCCACAGAAGGTTTTCTGTCTGTTGGGACTTTATTTGCAAGTGCCTGATTTACAACATAAGTTTTTCTTTTTCTCTCTTTCGTGGAACTTTAAAAAGATAGGCGGCATGATTTGTTACTGAATGAGTGAGAGTTAAATGATAATCTTCTGGCGACATACATGTGAGTGTGGGTTACTGACTGTACGTCTGTGTCAAAAAAAAAAACAACACCAGTGGATCTTCTTTTAACATGGGAGTGAGTGTGGGTAAAGAATTACAGCCAGAAAGAGGAACTCCTGCTGGCTATATGTTTTACAAAGTGTCACGAGAAAGCTATTTGTATCTGAATCATTGGGTTACCCTCACCAAGAATGATGGGAAATTATGTTTCCCAGCTAATAGCAGTTTTGACAAAGCTGTATTGGCTAATTTACAAAAGAAACTAAAAGAAAAAGGAAAAAGGTACCACCAGAATATTGGCTGGGTTTTAATGATTGGCAAACGTAATCAAAAGATAGGGGAAAGGACTCCATAGTAAGAAGCTTAAAATTGAATCAAGACAAATTAAAAGGACAATTGAAGGCATTGAATATACAGCATATAAGATGGGAATAGTAAAAGGAAAAGCCTTACAGACCCCACCATACAAAGAATTGTACCCAATAGTGGGCTTAAGTCAGTTAAATATAAGCTCAACTGAATCCTCCGAGAAAGAATATGTTTTTACTCCTCCTCAACCAACTGCACCACCTGGTTATGAAATAGCGGGCCAGGTGCAGGTGCATGAGACACTAGCTTAGCAACAGGTCAAACAACCTGCCATACTCCAGCCTGTCCGGCAACCCATCAATGATACTATTCAACAATCACAGTCACTGCAAGGTGTGGATCAGCTAGCACCTACAGTAAGTGCTTCTCAAGTTATGTTTACCTCTGATGGTGCTGCTGGTCAAAGCACAGACCAGCTCGACCCCAGACTCCGACTTAGAGATGAATCAGCAACTTATACTGGACCAGCAATACACACTAGATCTAGGGATCTAAATTTAATGTTGTTCAAATTTTTTTAAGGGCGATAAGAAGCAGGGCTTAAAATCCACGCGAAAATCACTAGGGCATTTCCCAATTCTCATTGATACCAGAAAAGGTTATTTAAGACCAGATAAATTCAATCCTAATTCTGATTAGGACACTTCCTCCTCATCTTCGTCTGAAGAGGATGATGAAAAATGATATTTTCCCTTACGAGAAGTCCCAAACCCTGAACATGGTAGAAATGAGACTGCTCCTTCTACCATAACCGTCACTAGGGCATGGTCGGCAGTAGATTTTCAAGCAATCGTCAAGTCACTTCCACCCATATGGAGTAACCCAGAAAAATTCCAACGAATTTTGGCTGGTCATGTCAGTCTTCAGAACCCCACTATTGAAGAAGTAAGGGTGGCATTGCAATATGCTGTTCCAGCTGACCTTTTAAAACAAATATGGGACCATGCAAATGTCCCAAATCCCATCCTGCAGCATGGAATGATGAGAAATGATGGATTTGAGTCAGTCAGAAGCCATATACTGGATGCCCTTATGGTTATTTGTCCCCTCTTCCCAACTGGTCGAAGATTAAGGCCATCCAACAACATAAGATGAACCAGTGGATTCCTACCTGTCATGCCTTACTGACACTTTTGAAGCCTACTCAGGGTATCCTGAGCTGACAGAAGGTCCAGCAGCCAGTGGGCTGTCTGCTACTTTTGTGGATGGTCTTCTACCCCCCCCATTCAAGATCAATTGAAGAAGGTGTGTTTGAACTGGTCCAGCCTAGGCTTGCATGAGCTAGTTACCCAGGTGCAGTATCTGTCTGACCTTATGGTAAAGGAAAAGAAAGAAATACAAAATCAACTTCTCCAGGCCCAATTACATATGTTTTCTTCCTTTGGGTAACGGGGCCATGGAGGGAGAAATCGCTCTGGAAGACGAGGCCCTAATGGTCAAGTATTTCTAGCTCAAGGCCCCTTTCAGTGACCCCCTGCAAGTAATGGCTTGCGACAAAAAGGTTGGAGACAAATGGGGGATGGTGGTGGAAATAATGACCTCTGTTTCAAATGTGGACAGGCTGGTCACTGGAGGGACAGTTGTCCTTACTTAGCACCACAACTGCCACCTCCCTCTCAAGAATTTCCACCAGGTAACCCCTTTAGGCAAGGGGAACAGCCTCAGTCAGGTCAGAATCAGCACTGGGACTCCTTCTGGACCCCTCCCATCTGGCCTGATGTCCAACAGTTACTATAGGGCTTCCCTGAAAAGATGCAGCAACTTTTACCACTTGTTCCAATTGACCAGCAGGGTCCATTCGTAACATTAACTGTGAAAAATAATCCTATTCCTTTCCTGGTAGATACGAGGCCCACCAGATCTATGCTTACATTAAAGGCTGCCAAAAATCTTCCTTTCTCTGGCAGCACCACTAAAGGTGTGGGAGTTTCTGGAGTCCCCATAAGTTACCCCGAGACAATCCAGGTACCAGTGAGTCTGGGTCTTTTAACAGAACACCATACCTTTTTAGTCGGCATGTCAGCACCATTGAACCTACTTGGTTGTGATCTGCTCTGCAAACTAGGTTGCACAATTTATTGCACTGAAGAGGGAATCTTTCTGGAAATCCTGCTGGAAGAGCAAGACTATGTTACGTTTGGGAACAAGTACCTCGTCCAAGTCAAACTATTTGCAAGCGGTGTTCACCCAGTGCCAAGTACATTCTTCTCCTTCCCACCCATCACTAGATGCTCTTCTTGCATCACTATGGACCCCCCATGACAATGACATGGGCCTCTTGCATTATGCAGATCCAGTCAAAATCACCCTGAGGCCTGGGGCAACGTTGCCAAAGGTACCTCAATATTCCCTTTCTGCCCAAGCGGAAGCAGGAATCGTTCCAGTAATCCAATCTTTACTGCAACAGGGCATTATAGTTCCTACCATTAGCCCATGCAACACTGCTATTCTACCAGTTATGAAACCAGGCAGGGAGACATATCGGTTTGTTCATGACCTTAGATCTTTCAACAGGGCTGCTCTACCTGCTTTCCCCATAGTGCCTAATCCTGCCACTATCTTGAGCTGCATCCCTTCATCTGCCACCACCTTTTCTGTGATAGACATTTCTTCTGCCTTTTTCTCTATTCCGATTCATTTGGATAGTCAATATCTTTTTTGTGTTTACATATCAGGGGCAGCAATATACATGGACCAGACTTCCCCAGGGGTAGGTGGAATCCCCTTCTCTTTTCTCCAGAGAAATGAAGCGACAGTTAGATGCCCTTGCTCTTCCTGCCAAAACAGCGCTAGTGCAGTATGTCAATGACATTCTCATTGCCTCTACTACTCCCCAAGCATGTCAAAGGGACACCCTTGCCATTTTGCAGTATTTGGCTCTTCAGGGTTTTAAAGTGAATAGATCCAAACTGCAGTTTTGTCAACCTGAAATCAAATATTTGGGTCATTTAATCTTGCATGGTGCTAGAAGAGTTTTGCCCTGCCGCATAACTGCCACCCAAAATGCACTGAGTCCTACTATCCAACATCAACTCTGAGGGTTTCTGGGACTGGCTGGCTACTGCTGCCAATGGGTCCCTAATTTCTCTGAGATTACTCAGTCCTTATTAGCGTTATTAAAGAAGTATACTCCCAAGCCTATTTCATGGTCAGGGGAACATGAGAATGCCTTTATACAGCTCAAGGTACAACTATCCAACCTGCCTCCCCTAGGCTTACCTTTTCTGTAGTGAATGAAATAAGATGGTATTGGGTCTTTTAGCCCAACAACGTAGTAGAGGGTACCGACCGATAGCATATTTTATCACCCAATTGGATGTAGTCGCTTCTGGATTACCTGCATGCCTGAGGGCTGTCGCAGCTGCAGCCATCTTAGTGTACCTTGCTGCTTCCATTACCTTAGGACACAACACCTTTTTAGCTGTCCCTCATGCAGTTCACACTTTACTCTTAAAGATGAAAGCACAATATTTATCTCCCTCTAGGCTGACAAAATATGAATTGATTTTACTTGCTAACCCTGCCCTCCAAATTGTCAGATGCCTGGCATTTAATCCAGCATCATTAATCTCCACCTTGGATGAGGGTGAACCCCATGACTGTCTTATTGTTGTTAAATCTTCCCTTCCTCTTGGTTAGATCGCCAAGATGTCCCTTTATAAAATCCATATCTGGTACTTTTCGATGATGGATCTTGTCTGTGCAACCAAAATGGACAGCTGTCAGCTGCTTGGGCCATCTGCTCATAAACCTCTGTATTATCCACCTGGCTCATCAGCTCAAGTAGTCAGATTAGTAGCTTTCTCTACTGCCTGTCAATTGGCCAAGGATAAAACAGTCAATATATATATATATATATATATATTTACTCCCGCTATGCGCATGGTGTAGTATATGACTTTGGCACCTTATGGAAAGAAAGGGGATTCCTTACATCCAGTGGTACTATTATCACAAATGCATTTTATGTCAACATGTTGTTGCACCATCTTTTGTTACCAAAACAAGTTGCTGTTATTAAAATTGCAGCTCATCAGTCTGATGACTCTTTGAAAGTAAGGGAAATGCTATGGCAAACTGGGCTGTGAAACAAGCTGCTCTTTCCATCTCTGTTCAGGCACAACCAACGCAGCTGTGTGTATTTCAACACGTGTTGCAGATGTCTACTTTTTCAAATCAGTGCTTATTAAATTTACAAAACAATGCATCAGATTCCGAGGTGACTCGGTGGATACATGCAAATTGTAAACGTGATGAAGACTCCATCTGTAGACATCCAGATGGGTGCCCTGTAGCACCAAAAGCCTTTTTACACCAATTGATCTGCGCCTATCATCTTTCTGTTCATTTGGGCCAGAACTCACTAATTAAACTTATCCAATGCGATTGGTATGCACCTAGTCTTTCGGAATCTGTATGCCATTTTGTGTCAAGTTGTTCAATCTGTTTACAGTTTAACATTTCAAAAGGCACCCCGGTCCCACCCCAGTCTCTACTGAAACTGTCAGGTCCCTTTTGTGCACTACAATGGGATTTTATTGAACTACCTCCTTCTGCACATTTAAAATATGCTCTTACTATAATTGAGGTTTTCTCTGGGTGGGTTGAGGCCTATCCATGTGCCAAAAATTATGCTATTTATGTTGCTAAAAAGATCTGCACTGAGTTTATCCCCTGTTTTGGGGTACCATGCCATATTTATTTTGTCAGAAGCACACACTTTACCTCACAACTGACACAAGCAGTTTGCAAAATGTTAGATATTGTATTGAAATTTCATTGCCCTTATAGACCTCAAGCTTCTAGCATTACTGAAAGGGCAAATCAGACTATCAAGGTATGACTATCCAAGCTTACTGCAGAAACAGGCCTCACCTGGGTTCAAGCACTACCTTTAGTATTATTCTCCATGTGGGGCCAAACTCATCATTCCAAGGGTCTTTCTCCACAAGAAATTATTATGGGTTGACCCATATGCATGCTCCTCACCCCACCACCTCCTTTTTCTGGCTATCAGTTACTTGATGCTAATTTATTGTCCTACTGCAAATCTCTTATTTCTGTTTTACAGCACCACCACTGTCAGGTCGTACAAGCTCAAACTCTACCTGAACCTGACATAGCAAATCACTTTCAACTAGGTGACTGGGTATATGTTAATCCTTCAGTCGGAAAAAACCTTGCAGCCCTGTTGGAAGGTGCCCTACCTGGTTTTGCTCACCGCCTCCTCTGCTGTTCGACTACAAGGATCATCTACCTGGATACACATTTCACAAGTAAAAAAAGTCATGCCTTCGGAAGATCAGCAACCACTTTCCTTCTCTTAACCTCAGGATATTCCGGAACCTGTTGCACGTCGCACCCAGAGTCACACTAAACCACCATCTTAAAGCTGTGAACTTTATTTTACATCTTCAGCCATGACCACAGCTTCTCCCACTACCATGCATCTCCTGACAGACTCAACTGATTTTTCACCCAGGACACTTTATCCCTTTGGCACGGCTGTACAACTGCAATCTCAACCTTACTTGTGGGCCACAGCATTCCCTCAGAAACACTGTACATGTATTTGCAGCACACTTCTTGTACTCCTAACTTTGCTGTTGTGGCCATTCCTTTTTTCGGCTACCTGTGACCACCCCACACCTTTATGTTCACCGAAGAGCATCTAGTTGGCACCCCAACTTTAACACATATCACACCTTCAAGTTGATGTATGCTTCCTCTTTCAATATCAGTAATTTTGGGTTTGCATCACAATTCCCACTGCTCATGATGGCATTTTATTCACCAGCTTTCCCCTCAACACTTTTATGTATCAGCCTATTTTAAACAATCTCACTGGGGGATTGTTGTCACATCCTAACAAGACTGTCACTTTCGTTGGTCTTTCACCAGCATGGCATTTTGTGTCTCAAGCAGAATGGATCCAAAAAGTGGGGTGGAACAGTTGTGACACTTTTGTCATAACAGTCTGCCATACCATCCTTCTATCTTCCATTGCAAATCAATCAAGGGTCAAAGAAGCTTCTTTTTCTGACTGGAGACTGTGCCCACAGGGTACGGCAAGAAAGAAAGCAACATCAAAGAGACTAAATAGCATGCAGAAACTACTTCATCAGCAGGAATGGATTTTTGAAAATGATATGCAGGGTCATAATTTTTCTAAATACACTCAAATGCAAGACGACATGGGCTTCAATGTATTTTTTCACACTGTTATCAACAATAAAGCTTCTGAAAACATTTCAAAGGTAATATTGAATGGTGGCTGCAAATTTATCTATGGGAAAAGAGCATACAAATGGCTACCTGAAAATTGGTCTGACAGCTGTTTCCTGGGTTATTTAGCCCCATCCATACGACAGGTATATACATTATCCCAGGGAAAAATCCGAAACATTCTAGAAGTAAAGGCTCCCAATAACCCTGTGGGTAAGATGGATGCATCCTGGGTCTATCACCATGATCTTGCCCATGCCAGCACTAAAGTGTTAGCACATACGGACCTCAGGGATGATGTCATTTCCTGGGCTGGCATGATATCCTCTTATGGGGTGGTAAAATTAATTTGCAAACTAAGAAAACTGTTGAAACCCCTTGAAACCCTGAGCAATGCAACTTTCTCTGCACTAGAACTTATAACTAATGAGCTGACAGCCATGATAACTGTGGTCCTACAAAACCATATGACACTTGACTTCATACTTGCGGCTAAAGGGGGTACTTGTGCTTTAATCTATGAGGAGTGCTGTACTTTTATTCCTGACAACCAACATGAGATAACCAGGCATTTGGAGCTGATCCAGAAGGTGTCAGAACTGTCGGAGGCTAAGGAAGCCAATAGTTCCACTAGAGCAAGGTTAACCAACTTATTCTCCAGCTGGGGTGGTGGCATATTAAAACTACTAATGATGATCACTATTCTTGTCTTAATAACCTTTCTGGTTCTGTTTTTAATAAAGACATTGGTTTGTAAACTGTTGGCTGCCAAGGCAGCAAAGGCTCAATCAATGTTTTACATGCTAATTTTTAAAGATAAAAGCAATGAAGTAAATGTGTACAATAATGCTGAGATTTCAGATGTTATGTTAATACTGAGTTCTGTAAAAAATGTTTGATAGACTTTATGGTGATGCTTAATCAGCATCAAATGGGGGATTGTAAAATCTGAAAGGTCAAAAGCAGGTGCATTGAAGGTCAAGAGTACATGATTGACTGCACAGAGTAAGTAAGCACTGAGTTCAAGAAAATCATGTAGTCAAGAAAACAACTCCTTATATGGACTTATGTCCGATTTTCTCTTTCTACCTAGCAATAAGTATTCAGGTGTGTCTTAATGCTTATGTGGAACTACCTGATTGGTATATACAAATCCCCCATTGTCTATTGCTGTACATATTCAACTTAGTATCAGTATTATCCAAGCATATATAAGCTCACAGTTTCTTTTGTTTGAGGAGATTCCTTATACTGACTTTGGGTATCCCACACGTGTGTTAATAAATGTTACCATGAAAGAGAGAACTGGTGCTGAGTATTCTTTTATAATTTGTGATTAATTATTTGAGTAACTGTACTATCAGTAAATATTTCTCAACAAAAGGCTTTCAATAGCAGTGTGGACACTTGGTGGTCAAAGTTCAGATTGCTATCTAAATGTGTTCCCCATTGCTTACATCACTGGGTTTCTGCATAACAGCCAGTGCCTTGATTAGCATGGAACTCCACTTTTCATACAGACAATATTACAATCACACATTTCTGGATTTATTTGTACATCATGTACCTTTATCAGCATTACGTTGTGTGTGTTAGCTCCTCTTGTACTATGCTATCACCATTGCTGGACTCAATGATTGTCCACAATATGCAAGAATCAGCAAATCTGGTAAGCCAGAGGCCATATACTTTAGCCCGAACTGTCAAGAAATACAGTTCAAACAATGAAGGACCAAGCACAGATCCTTGGGGTTTACCACTGGTGACAGCTCTACTGGTACAGATTGATTCACCAACTTTCACATGATGTGTTCTGTCAGTGAGCTAATTGTTTACCTATCAACTGACATAAGGTTTAATCCCCAGCTTGGGGGTTTTCTCACTGATACCTGCATGTGTGATTGTGTCAAAACCCTAGGCCAGATTATAATAGGCAGTATGCACTGTCTTGCCTTAATCCAGGCCTATAACATGGAATCAATGTGGTATGACAACATCACGGATAACCTATGGTGTGATCAAGCATATACACCTTCCTGATATGGTTTAATATGCAATTCAACATACCCTTCACCTGGCCTATGTTCCCATACAAAGGTGTACATCAACATGCATCCACATGAGTTGGGGGGACAACACCTGATGCATGCATGTATAGAGACTGACTCTCTTTGACTGTGAGGCAGACCAACATGTCATCATGGACCTTTTCTACATGTACACTAATAATATTCCAGGTGTGTGCAACAGACCTCTGTGAGTTGTTACTGCTACATCAGGTCTGTTACATCTGATAGATGTCCTCAAAGAGGTCATTGAGGGCATGCATGATGACAACAGTATCATCTTGTGGAAATGTAACAAGTTGAGGCATTTGACACAAAGCCACACTGAAGTATTCAATTAACACTGTCATATGTGGCCATAGACAGCTATATCACCAAATGTGTAGACCAGTGTATGACATATGTGGTATCTCACTATGTCAAAATGTGTGATGTGACATATATCCCAGGTCCAGTGATCAGGTTGGTACATCAGAGTGTCTGCTAAGCCCTTTCCTGCCCATTAGTTAAGTGGTGGACATCACAGATGACATTCACTTGCTGTATCTAAACAGCTGTCTGAAGGACTACAGCTTGTGGGCAATCATTGACTCCAATTGTGATATTAGTGTAATACAGACAGTATCAACACATACCAGAGACTGCTGCCACAGCCATGACAACACCTGCATTAACGAGACACATGGAGGGATTTGTTGAATCAGGAAACAGACACACCACCCAAGTATAATGTGGACATCACACCCTATAATCAGATCAAAAGGTATGTGACCTGTGTCCTGAGGTAGAGGGTAAGTGGTACATCCACCAGCATGTGGTCACAGTGCTGACTACTCCCTTGAATGTAACAAGTACTGGGTATGTGAAGGACATGCACATCAGAGGCCATAATAACTTCATGGTTCCCAGCCTTCACCACATCAGTAACTGTGTGCAATGCACCCTTCTTCATGTACCTCGCTACTCATCTTCCAGTGATATGTAACTGAAGTGGACCACCTTTGTCACAGTGTGCTATCACACAACTTTTTGGCCATACCTAGGTATTTTTTCTGTGGAATATACATGACTGTCTGATAATGCAGAACACCACTCAAGTTGTTACACCAGATGCATGTGTCCTACCTCGTCATCTTATGCACACACTGCATACATAGCTGTTTGACAACATTTATGTCATGTATATCATTTGTGACATTGTGGATTGTGCCATAAACATATGACATGCATGCAAGACAACTAGCTTGTATTGCACATATTGTCAAATACAGGTATAGCAGTGTCCTTCCTAACAACTCTTGCAGATATTATAGTACCAGGACAGTGTGCATGGTTACCTTCAAAAGAGTATTGGTGTATCATAATAGTTGTCAACTGTGTGTGGTTGCAGGCTCATCTCTTATCACTCCACATCACATATGTTATGTTAGAGGCATGGGATTAGTGGTGGTGTTATTTTGATATTGTCCATGTTTGTGGTTGGTTCTTGTAATGTTTTTCATGATCCTTTACTTGTGGCTACCTTGCTGGAGGCCTCTTCTGAGAGTACACTCTTATTCAGGTTTATCAGTTTGCACAGCTTCCTAATATGCACCCTACTCCAGCTGTATGTCAGATCCCTGATAGATGTCCTCTGCATTATTTATGTAAGGCTGCTTATCTCAGGTAGACATCATCCCCATTGTTATGTCATCTTGTGTGACAGTTGCAGACAACACATTTTCACTGTACAGTCCGTACTGTACCATATAGATATGTGCTTGGTGCTGCTTCTAAAACCATCTTCCATTGACATGCCCTCCTCTGCTGTATGTGAGAGAGTTTAATCTATACTATTTCCCTGTGTTAATTCCTACAATTTATCTGTGTGCCCCTATTCAATGCACACACACATCCCCTGAGTGACCATTTTACATGGCAGTCCCATGTCCTGTTACAGATCATTGCCACAGCTTCAGTACATAATGCCAGGAATGGAATACCACAATATTCTGCACTACAGATACATTAATTCATTCATAGATTCATATGTTAGTACTAGGCTAACTACCCTTTTGGGCCATTTGAAGCCTAGCCAGTTACCCCATGTGAGAAGCAAACCCTGCACCTTGTGTCTTTAAGGTAAACACCTTAACCATTATGCCACCATCCCTAACACTGTCCTATCCTGTGTTTAGACCATTTACTTCACATTTGTACTTCTCAACTGTCCAGATATTCCTAGGATGTCCAGAAGTTTTCCTTATCAGATATTTGGCTTTACGCCATGGGATGATCTCTGGACTTATGTGACTTAATATTACATACA
The DNA here is from genome assembly GCF_019279795.1 of Protopterus annectens. NCBI lineage: Eukaryota > Metazoa > Chordata > Ceratodontiformes > Protopteridae > Protopterus > Protopterus annectens. Next base: position 723,731,709 of record NC_056734.1, on the reverse strand, counting down.
TTTGAGTGCATATCTCTCAACTGCCCTGATCTGTGCAGAATGTCCAGCTTTTGTCTCGTATTTGTAATCTTTACCTCATACCATTTTTATCCTGGCAAATCACTGGCATGTCATTGCAGAGTGCAGTCAGAAACTGATGCCTGACATTTGAGTTTCAAACTTCATGATTTTCAGACAGTTCATGCTAATGTACTTCCTATATATTCTATCTACTTCCTAAGTTTGGAAGTGCAATATTAAAAATCTGTCCCTATTTCTGGCCCTTTGTCCCCCCCCATTCTTATGGCTTTGTCCACATTTCTCACTGTAAGACATTGAGACTGTTACATTCTAACACATTCTGATATGAAATCTATGTCAGATATGTCCCTATTATTGGTTGAATGACAGCTATTTGTAAAGCCCTGATGATCACTGTGGCATTCCACACAAATCTGTGCACTGTAGGTGCTCTGCCTTACATGGAATTGCTGTCGGCGTTTGCTGAAATGGTTTCAGGGCCAGCAACACTGTTGCAAGCCATGAAACGTAGCTTAGGTGCACCACACCTCATTAATATGCTTTGCGTGCTACCACGCACCTTTGTGCTAACACGTAAATTCCATGTAGGCTCTGCATGAAGCCTACACAGAGTTTATTGAATCACCCAGTGACACTAAGAGAGGTTCAAACAACACACACCTTCTTTATTGATTAAGTGACATCAAATGCAATTTATTGCATCACTACAAAAAAAAAAGTCATCTGAAGAATCTTGGAAAGTTTTGTTTCTATCTCCGTCAGAGAACAAGATCAAACATTGACCCAGTGGATGAATGTTGTTGATTACCCTTTTTTAAATGTATTTTTGACTCACCACTTTTATTTTTATATTTTTATTTATGTTTTCAGTACTAAATTGTGCATATAGTTTGTGTCCTATTTGTAGAGCAGGTCAGGAAGAAAAGTTTCAAGACAGAACAGAATGCTGATCTGTATTTGAACACGTCTTCCTTAATGCAGACAATACTGTATTGCTTATGCATAATGCAGAGGAAAATATACAGACAGGCAAGCCAGACTGAAATATAACTTATGAAAGAAGATATATACATATTTAAATAAAAGTAATATTTACCTATTTGTATTGTATATGTTTAATTAAATCAAACATAAATATATAATAGGGTTTCTAAGTGGTTCTAATTAGTCTAGGTCACAACATGTACCTTTTCACAAGAAATATTGTGGTATACAGTTACATATGGGGTTCAAGTAATCAGCAATTACATTTTACTTGGTTTATGTCTGAAGTTGTTTGAAGGAGGTAATGCTATGGTGTTACTGATTCTAGATGTGAGATTGCTTTTGGTAATCTTTGAACAGTTCTCCGTGAGTTTTGGCTTTTAGAGGTTTTTATGGGGGGCATTTTGTGATAGTGAAAGGTGGCTAGTAGGGTGGTATGGATCTGACTGTTCAGATGCTAGGATCTTTTACATGGAGTTATGCATTGGTAAACATTGCAAAGTAGATAGTGAAGTAATGTTTTGTAGAAGATTGTGAGGTTAAAGGAAGTACACATTTACAGTGCTGTGTTTTTGACACACTACCAGTAATAGGTTCATAGGTTCATAGATGTGTGCTAGGCTAACAACCAAAAGGGCTTTTTTAAGCCTAAAAAGTCAAAGTAAAGCAACAGTTCGTACATGATACCAAACACATTAAGAGGACAAACTGAGCAAAGTGCCACTTCAGAACTTTAATAACGCAATATAAAAAACAGCAAAGCTTTCATGTTACAAATCTTTAGCACTGAAGAAGGGTTTGTGACCCGAAAGCTTTGCTGTTTTTTATATTGAGTTATTAAAATTCTATATTGGCATGTTGCTCAATTCATTCTCTCTTATTGTCTTTTTTAAGCCTAGCTAGGCATCCCAAATCTCTGACAAGTTCTGTTACCCTTGATACGTCTAAGCAGGGGCTTGGGAGGTGAAACATGACATGTGTTTCCTATCCAACTGTCCGAGTGACACTTAAATTGGATTAGGAAGGAACTCTACTTCAGATGGATGGGGACTCTGTTCCAGAGAAGGTGTAGTCTTCTTGATACATACTTGTCTGTCCAGCATGTCCTATTTATATCACAGGCAAGGTTTAAGTCTGCAGAATGGGTAGTTCTGGTGCTGTTTGTTTTGCAGATATGCAGAAGGTTCATCAGAGTTTGGTCTGACAATGCCTTGTATGCCAGGGTTAGGGCCTTGAATAAGACATGTTACAACCTGTATTCTGTTAGTGAGGAACCTTTGTGGGCATTCTAATTGTTGGATATGTCTGGTTAGGTACATACCAAAGGGGGCATTGTACTCAATGATAGGTCTGATGAATGCCAAAGACAGTGGAACAATAACTTCTTTGGACCTAGATGCCATAACTTTGTTTATAAGCTGTACATCATAGAATGATTTCCTCACTACCATAGACATATGCTAGTCAAAGGCTAGATTACTGTCTATATGTGTCCCAAAGTCCCCGACCACTGGGTCATCTAAGGGTATGTTGTCAATATGAAAGTTACCGGGGGTGGATAACTTCCTGAAGAATATTATTATGCATTAATTGGCATTTAATATTAGTCCATGGCTCTGACACCAGTTGTTTCTCTGTGTCAGCCCTTCCTGGAGAACATTTGTGTCAGTGGGTGATTCAATGACAGTTCCTAATTTGCAATCTTCAGCAAATTTAGTCAGCCAGAGGCCATTGACATTGACTTTGACTTCAGAGAAGTAAATGCCAAAAAGGAGTGGTCCCAATACCGATTTGTGAGGGACTCTGCTTGTGACTGTCCTCTTTGTAGAGGTGGACTCCCCAGTTCTAACTTCCTGGGTCCTGTCTGTGAGCCAGCTGGCCATCCACTGGGTGACATACGGGTTTGCACCTAACCTATTAAGTTTTCCAACAATGCCCAAGGGGGTATTGTGTCAAATGCCATGGCCAGATTAAGATAGGCAGTGTGAATATTTTGCCCTCATCCATTGCTTTTGTGACCTTCTCAAAGAAGTCCACCATGTTGAGTAAGAATGACCTGCCCTTGATGAAACCAAATTGGGTCATTTCATTGTTGTGTTGTGATATATCAGTTTAGGTTTTTCTGCAGTAGTTTGAGAGGCCTACATAAATTATACATTGATAGAAAACATTTGAGTGGTTTACTATGGAGACCAGTTTGGTTCTTGTAGTGGGGGGACTGTTTAGGTAATATGTAATCCTACATAGACTACCAGGGTAATACTGCATTTTTGATGGTAGTATACATTTGTATTTCTAGTTAATAAGAGTCGTAATGGTGGGACATAAGTATTTGATTTTGTGACTATGTGGGATTATGCTACCTGATTAAATACTGATTGTGAGTTTGAGAAAGTATAATTTTTTTTATAAAGGATGAATAAAAGAATTGAGTTGGTTTTGGACACATTTAATATTAAGTGTGACTCTAGTAGAACATTTTCTTATGGGACACCAGCACTATGTGTTTTGTTTTAGATAATGGAATGCAGTGCCATCTGCATATTGTGTGACCTGCAGAATACCTGTACACGTAGTTATGGTCTTGATGTATGAGATAAATAGATCCTACTATAGATTCCTCGTGGGACCCCTCCCCCCCATTGGTAGCACATTTTGCTGATAGTCTTGCCTCAATAGGACTAAAATTTTTCTATCACTGGAGTAGTTATAAAACCACGTTATTGTATGTATATGAACATCTGTGCCTACTAGCCTGCTTATGAGTCCTCAGTGGTATCAAAGGCTTTTGACAAAGCAAGGTAAAGCTCTAATATCACTTTTCCAGAGTTGATCTTGTCCCTGTTGAAATCCGTAGTCATTTGCAATGTTGTGTTTACTGAATAATCTTTGTAGAAGACATGCTGGGAACTGAGTTTGGATGTGTAAGAAGTAAGCTATTCCAAGAATTTACATTCCAGAGTTTTATAAGATGTTGAAAGCATCTGTTGGTCTTTAGTTATTTAGTTCTGTTGTGATACTCCCTTTGTGAATAGGTATTATGTGGACACCTTTTCATATAGCTGTAACTATATCTCCTCTTTTTCACCTATGTAGGAATCATGTTAAGGGGCTGTCTATGGTTTAAGCTGCCACTTTGATGAACTTATGGGAAAATTTGCATGATCCAGTTGATTAGTTCTTTTCATTATCATGTTTCTGGCTGTGAATATGTTAACTTACTTTGGCTAGAAGTCTTGTAGTAAAATCAATTGGCAAGAGCAAGAGTGAATAAGAGAAAATGTATATTTATGTATCTCAAGTCCCAATGTTAGAGTACTCCCTTTTCTCCACAGTATGGTATTCTCAGAGATGGTACATATATATATATATATATATATATATATATATATATATATATATATATATAGATATATATATAGATATAGATATATACATACGTTTGGGGGATGTGTATGGCTTGCCTCCTACATTGAGAGATTTGGGGGTTGAAGGGGATTCTTGCTCCCTGCAAAAAAAAAAAAAAAAAAAAAAATACCTGAAAGAACAGCAGTGTTCAACATTTACTGTTCTTCTACATTTTCTTAGTTATTTTCTCATGATTCATGGGCTCGCACTTATGAGACCCAGAATTGCAACAGGGAAAGCTTTTTCTATATGTAATGCCAATTTCAGCATATTAGCATTTTCAGTGTTTTGCAATGTGTGTAGACAGAGTAAATGCCTGATTTTGGCCAAAGACAATGTAAGTTCATCCGTCGACTAGATGGGGTTAGCTGTGTTGATGTTTTATGTCCCCAGAGCAGACAACTTCTGGTTTGATATTCTGCATTTGCTATGTAATGGTGTCTTCTTGAATACTGTGTGTTTCTTGGTAGGCTTGGATATGAAGGCAACATAATTTGAAGTATTTGTGGGGCCTTAAAGGGATTGTTAATATTACAGTGTCCTTATTTGTCTAAAATGGGCACTATTTTCTGAAGACGTTACAATTTAGGTTTTCTTCAGTTGGTATTATCATTCTAGCTGCACCTTTCTGTTTTCTAGCATGGTGAGGACATTATAACTATTAGGGTTACATTTGCCATCCTTTCAGTGATCTTTCAACCACCTGTCTATAAAGATGAGTGTGCATTATATAATTCTACAAATGTTTGCAGTTGTTTGGTTTAGTAACAAGTTGTATGATTTGCTTCCTGTCAAGTTTTTTTTTTTTTTTTTCCGGGAGATGGTTGTCAGTCTGATCTTGCTTATTTTATGTTTTTTTTTCTTTGTTTATGTTGGACTTCTGTTATCTGATGTTTAGGTGGAGCTTGCTTTTAAATAGATATCCCATCCTCATCTGATTAGAGTGTGGCTTAATATGTTATCCTTGTATAGGTTAAGTTTACATACTATTCCTTTTCTGAGTTTTATTTTGCTAGGTATATACATAGTATAGAGCACCTGATTATGTATATGACTTTGTTTTGATGGTAGATTGTTTTTACAGTTTCTCAGCATGGCTGCTATTGAGGTTTCAAGTCAGAATAATTTGATGTGATCTTTATTCTAATAAGTTCTATGTGCCAGCTTGGTCTGTTTATTTTGAAATGTGTATTTGTACTTTGGGTATGTCGAATTGCTAAATATGGTATATCTGGCCTCATATTTAAATTTTTTTTGTATTTATTCTTTGTTGATTGTGTTAGTCTCACCGTACTAGTAACCTCTTTAAGGGAGACCCAAGGTGGCATTTATGCTACAAAGAGATTTGATCAAGGCATTGGAGAACTTCCCCAATCCTTACTCTTTTTGATGGGTGCTTTGGGATCTTTTACATCCACTGAGCTACCACCTACTCAAGCAGATGAAATCTGTTTAATGTCTCATCTGAAGGGTGGCACACTTAGTTTGCAGCACTGCCCTAATGCTGCACTGTACTATTAGCAATCTAGTCACCTGGTGTGAGAATCGAACTCACAATCATCTGGTCCTCCAGCACCAAATGCAAGTGTGTGATGTGTTGAGCCACTCCCACTTCTGTTTAATAACTAAACTTTGAGTTTCTGTCAGTATATTTTTATTTTGTATTTTGGTCTTAGATTTACTTTAAGAGGTGGTGTTATTTAACAATCTGAAGTTGTAGGAGAGGATTTAGTAAATGTGTACATAGTGAGGGTTGATGAGCGTTAAGGGATGGGGTGGGACAGAAGAGAAGCAGGCCCACCATCATGTTGTGTCTCATTAGTTACTTAGCTAGTATGTTTCATCACATATTCTCCTGATATTGGCTTATATATAGAATGACTCCCATCATAACCTTAGCAATTCTTCTCTGTGAAAGTTGAAGCATGCCATGAGATCAGAGCTCAAGCAAGTCAAGTCACAGTTTTAGGTTGCTGTGCCATTTTCCTCTGCATTTGTAAATGTTTTTTTTAAATGTGATACAAGATCTTTCTTGGAAAATTATTAGGATGGCTCTGAGATATCTGTTGCTGCATTTTATAAAATACAGGATGGATGGAAGGTGTTTAGTGATCTCTACAAAGAAGGGTATCAAATGTGAAGTCAGCAAGCCCAGCAAATATGAGTGATGGGGTGGGGTTAAAATCGAATGTAAGAACCTAGGCAATTAAAACTACAAGAAGTGTGGAATACTGGTGCATCTATGCAGTTTACTGTCCGCTAGATAAGTCAAGGGAAGATGAAGAAAGAAGAGTTATAAAAGTAAGCAGAGTAGGAGGAAAGGGTTTATACTCACAGATGTCTGAAATCTGACAGAAGTCTATGTTTCAAGGCAGAGAAGGAGTGCAAGGTTGATTGAGTTATTCAACTATTCAGAGAGTTCAGTCAGCTTGTGTGGGACTGTAACCTAAGGAACATAATTTTGTATGTATGGTCAAGACAAGCCAGGTGACCAATAGTGATGATGTCACTACATGGTGTATAGTGGGAGGGAGTGATAATAACCCAAAGGTGATGGTGTGGTGCTTTCTGAGAATGGGTTATACTGAGACAGCTGAGTGGGTCAAAGCTAAATTAGGCATCTGATAGGCTAGTGATGGGAATGGATCGCACATGGAGTGCCAAGTATTGTGGATAAGGGTTTCATAAACAGGTAAAAAGGGAGCAAGAGGAGAAGCCAACATGGTTACATAAGAATGTAAGGTTAGTGGCCAGGGCAAGAAGCAGGGCATACAGGAGGTAGAAATGAGTTGAAAGATTCTGTTGACATAATACAAATAGACACATCAAAGGACAACAAAGAAAGCAACAGTAGCTAAAGCTCCAGTCAAAGGTATTTGACAGACGGGGTTGACAGGTGGAAATCAACAAAAGGAAATATAGATTATTTTCAATATATAGAAGATAAGGAAAGGCAGGCTAATAATGTCAAGTCTTAGTAAGGATGGAATGCAAATTACAGAAGACAGAGTAAAAGTTGTGATAGTAAGATAATACTGACTGAAGGCAAATGATGGGAGAAGACAAGAAGGTAACATGTTTGAATTGAGATACAACAGAATAAGGCTGCAGAGGTAAGATACAGTAGTATGAGCTGAAAAGTGAACTCTTCCTCTTAAAGTATTGATACGTATAGAGACTGGATGGGCTGTCTGGCAGAACCCTCAGGAATCTGGTCTGTGTGCTGGTGACACCTGTGATTGAAATAGAGACCACAGAACAATGATAAGTGCCTGAACTCAGGATGATAGTGGGCATGTTACCCATATTCAAGGTGTGGTAGGAGGAAGATCCATAGCACTGTATGGTAGTCAGCCTAACTGCAGTGGTAGAGAAAGTCATGGAGAGCATGCTATAGGAAAGGCTTGATATTTCCTTAGAAGACAACTATCTCCATTGCAATAGGCAACATGGACTGATGACCAAAATTAACTGTCTGCTGAACCTGATCCAATTTTATGCCTGGATTACAGGAAGCTTGACTGGGGAGTACTGGAAGATGTGGTCAGGTTGACATCAGCAAGGTAATTTTTAAATACAGCATAGATGTTTGCCAAGAAAGTAGCAGTGAGTGGGGTAGGATTAGGTCCAAGAAAATAAGCTGTGACTTCACTGAAATCATCACTGAAAGTATTGAATGAAGGACTGTAATGAGAGTTATGATGTCAGGAAAGAGGAAAGTGACTTTCGGAGTGTAGCAGGGGTCACTTATGGGTGCGCTACTTTTTAGTGTCTTCATGTTAGATGTATATGAAGGCCTATGAATTGAATCAGTCCTCTTTCAGATGACACAACTACAGGTACAGCATTGGAGGATGAAGAGTTTCAGGATGTATTCTTGAAAGGCTGACCAAGTGAGAAGAAAAATGGCAGTTGAGGATCAATACAGGGAAAAAAAATCAAAGCACTTCACTTGTACAACAACAGCCTTGGTGTGAAGAATCAGCTGAGTGAGGGAAAGCGATGACAACAGAGCAGAAAAAACTGATCTGAGGTGTTGGCTGCACCTGAAAGGGGGTGCTAGGAAAAGAGGGCCATGGCAACGGAGAACAGACTGCAGACATATATCCTGGGGGGGGGGGGGGCTTCAGAAACAAAGCGCTAATGTCCCCATGCTAGTATTATGCCCTGGTTGTTTCCCTCTTGACAAAGCCTTGGTTAGGCCAAATTTGTAGGACTGTGACAGTTCTGGGAGCCATTTATTGAGAGAGTCATCAAGATGCTGGAATAATTCCAGAGGAAAGCCACCAGAGGGGTATCTGAGATTGAAAGGAAGCAAATATCCAGACATTAGTGAAGCTGGATTTCTTATCAGTATAAATCAAAAAAGACAGGAGATTGACATGTTATGGATGCACAAGTTCATATCGAATTAAGGTGAAAAGGTCAGCCAGAGCATAAAGTAAGGGGGTCATAAGCATGCAGATGTCTGTTCCCTGGATCTGCAAACATGCTTGTTAAAAGGGATGGTTGTGGACCTGTAAAACAGATTACTAGAAATGGGGGTGGAATGGAAATATATGGAGACATTCAAAAGGGCATGATACAGGTGAAATAAGAGAAAGACTAGTAGGAGGTCAAATGCTAAAGTCACTTAAAAGGCAAATTAGACAGTTTAAAGGTCTCCTTCTGTTACCAAACAAATTTAGTGCAATGTAATGAGCTTCAGATTTTCACAAAAATAGGGAAACTGGCAGATTAGGTGGACCAGGTGTATTCCTATATGTATGTGTGCTTATGATCTGCGTGTAAGTCAGAATTTTCTGTCCTTGCTAATTATTTGTAAGGTGCTATGTGACAGCACAGAAAATTCAGTTCTAATTATAGTTACAGTAAATGTTTATGACAAGAGGTTACAGTGTGTTTCAGCACATCTGTGCAATAGCATTGCATGCCACTTACAAGCCTCTGTTTCCTGATGATCCAGCACATGGTTAACTCTTGCAACAGCTGCCGTGCTATAGATATTGCTTTCTTGCGTGCACTTCCTGTTATAACTGGTATCAATTTGCATTCAGTTAAGCCATTACGCAGTGTCAGAACTGTGTGTCATGAACTGAAAAAACAATACTCATTCCGATCTACAGTTACTCACACATGATGTTGATGCATTAACTGTATCATTTTCCCGTGTCATTTCAGATGGCAAGCTAGAGCTCCCCCATCAGAATTTATACTGAGAAACATGTAGCCAACACTCACAACAAAAAAGAGGAATACAGAGGGACTGGAGCAAATCTAGTTTTGTTCTTCTAATCAGACTCTGTAAACATTCTTGTAAGCACATATATTTCTAAAAATATAATTTACAATGTTTTACCACGATATGGAGTCATTAACATAATTTGTCAGTACAGCCCTTTCATTTGTGAAGCAAGTTAAGCTGCACCTTAGAAAATGTGAGGTCACTGAGACCATTATAAAATATTTAACCAAATAATTTGCACATTAACAGCAGAAGTTTAAAAATCCGAGTTAAAAACAGTGGCACCTTCCTTTCATAGTGATAGAATATGTGTCTGTCTTCAAGTTTATTGACTTGTCCTCTATTAAAATACATTCAGTCCTTTTGATAACAAGAAATCACAAAGTATGACTAAGGACTGTAGCCACAAAAAGGCAGATTTAATGTACTGTAAATATAGTAATTCTACTTTTTGCATTTTCATCTTCACCTGTTAAGTGACATTCTAGAAGTTATTTTAAATGATAAAATTGGCAGAAGTCCCTCATGTAGTTCACTGTAGGCACTAGTATGACACAGAACAGGGAAAGTGTTAGCTTCATCTTTTAGCTCTTCCTCAGTGTCAGGTACCCTCCTCTGCTGCCTGTGTCCTTTGCTTTCCACGTGATTATGCTGGGTTATATGCCATAAACAAACTTTACAACAAAAGGAAGAAACTGTTGCAAAAATGAGGAAAATCCCAGGATGCAAAAAACTCCATTACCAGCCTCAGTAAAATCCTCCAAAGCTAGTTACGAAAATAAAATTGCCAAAGATTCCAAAGACAACCACAAGGCATTCTATAGCTATGTCAAGAATTATTTAAATGTCAATGCTCAGATCTGCTCTGAGCTACAACAGAATGGCATTAAACATACTGATCTCAAGGATATTGCCAATATCCTGGCATACCGATTCAGTGCAAACTTCACCCCCCTCTCACCCCCTAAAGGGCCCATCTCAATACCAAAAGATTGGCAAATTCCGGTAATAACGGCCACACAGGTAAAAAAAACTCACCCTCCAAAGCTAAGAATACAGCATCCATGGGACCAGATGACATCCCACGCTGTGTACTACATGAACTACAAAATGAACTGGCACCTCACCTAAGTGTCATGTTTAATCATAGCCTCACCTCAGGCTTCGTGCCCACTGAGTGGCACACATCAACAGTTATCCCACTCCACAAGGGGGGATCCACCTTGGATCCTAGGAACTACCGCCCCATCAGTCTGATGAGCCTGATCTGCAAGGCCATGGAACATATTATCATGGAACTTATAAACAAGGACATTGGCAACCTTCAAACACTGGACCCCATGCAGTTTGGGTTCGTGAAGGCCGATCTTGTCTCCTGAACCTGACTGACTTCTTCAAATCAGTCTCCAGAGTTGTGGACAAGAATAAGGTGGTCCACACAGCCTAGCTAGACCTCACCAAGGCCTTTGACACCATCCCCCACTCTGGAATCATAGATAAACTTACTAAGCTGGGCATTAATCCCTACGTCACTCGATGGGTTGCCAACTGGCTTACTGACAGAACCCAGACTGTAAAAGTAGCCAACTCCAAATCCAGCTCCATAAAAGTGACAAGTGGATTACCTCAGGGTTCAGTCTTGGGACTGCTCTTGTTTGGCATCTACTTCTCTGAAGTACAGACCAACACTAAGGGACTCTGGCTAACAAAGTTTGCAAATGACTGCAAACTGGGAGCCATTAGTAAATCTCCAAATTATGTGGATATTCTACAAAAGGGCCTTACAGAAACAGATGCTTGATGTCAGAGCCATGGGCTCAAGCTCAATGCCAAGAAATGTATAGTTATCCACTTTGGTTAAAAACATGTACCCATGAATTACCACATAGGTGGCAGTACATTAAACACTGAAAGTGTGATAAGAGACTTAGGAACACAGGTGTACAATGGTCTCAGTTTCGAGAACCACATTGCCACAACAGTCAGGAAATCTTTCTATGTGGCACACCTCATCACTAAGGGCTTTTCATCCAGAAAAAAGGAGGTCATTGTCCCACTGTACTCATCCCTCATTAGACCTATTATAGAATACAACACCCCATTTGGTATGTACCTCTCAAGACATCTGCAACAACTGGAAAGGCCGCAGAAATACCTCACTAAAAGAATCACAGACCTAGAGCAGATGCCCTATGCTGACCGTCTAAAAAACTCCACCTATACTCTGCCGCATATCGTCTACTCAGAGGCAATCTCTGCTTAACATACAAGGCCATGTCAAACCCAGAGCTGCTGGACATGCTACACTTAAAGAAATTACAGTCCCTCAGAGACAGACACTCCAGGGATCTAAACCATGTCATCACAATGAACAAAACATGCTGGAGGGATAGGTTCCTGACCCAGAGACTCCCCAGACTCTGGAATAGACTGCCCATACATGTCAAGCAGAGTGCCTCTTTGGCCCTCTTCAAATGGAACCTCAATGACTGGATGGGAGATAGGAAATTCACCCGGGGATCACGTCAGTCGCCCTGAAGACATGGGTCCAGGGAAGTAAATACTGTGGGAAGAAATAGCCAGGGAACTGTTATGGCTAGGCTTGTATAGGTCCTAGGGCCGATAACCTAGTACCAGCCTATGATAAGTAAAGTGCCATGGAATACTAACAGTATGCAAAGTAGCTAAACAATGCAGCAAATGCAAAAATCTGTATTATTGACAATGCAGCGATATCCTTAGCATAACTCAACAATTAAGCACTATGATTCATTGACATTAATGCAAATTAAGTGACAGTCTATTACACCACATTCATCCACTGTCAGATGGGCACTTTTCAAATTAATGCCACACTAAGGATTATAATTGCATACAACATTTATAATGATTAGCTCAGCTTTATGGTCAGGTCAGGTATATGTTCACAGACTCTGCCTCACTGAACTTCCCTCAATCTCTAGAAAAGACTCATAGCCCCCTCCCTAACTATCATAAAAGTACCTGCCTGTCCTCATACAAAAAAGCATCAGTTGCCCTGTACAAAATACGAGCAGTCCTTACCTCCCTTAACTGCTGCTTCGAGCATAGTCTTCTTTTTTTTAAGATGACATCCTGGGTGTATGAAACAACTTTAGAAGAACATAAATGCATATTTATTCACCAGAAGGCATGGGATATGTACAAGGATATAAGGTAGCTTCCAAGCCAGTTTATGCCTTTTCCAAATGTAAGACTACATGAAACAGACTGAGCACATATAAAATGATCAGAGTGTATCACTTTTTCTCATGACTTTCTGCCCTGGGGTCATACCTAGTTAGTTCATTGTGCATTCTAAGACAGAGCTTGAGTAAAATTCCAGGTCATATTAAACAAATTAGGAAACATAAACCCACCAAACGGCAAGCATTGCCTCACTGTGAACATCTGGAATTAATTTGGAACAAGTTAGCTAACTAGCCAGCAAAGAAAGCCTACATGAAACCCATTTGGGTCAAGGAAAGACCAGATAAGATGTGATGAGCATGAATCCTCCTGTCTGGGCTAGCCTTCAAATAAATAGATAGATATCTGCCCTGTGATGTCTTATGTAGACTAATCCTTGTAGCCCCCCCCCCCCATTGAAAATGATGTATTTCTATCACCAAAAGAAACATATTGTCCACATGCAGCTGCTAATACATCAGACACAGCCTCTTGTGATAGTTACATCTCCATCAGACCATGATGGGAGATCAGAAAGTCTAATACATCCAAATAAAAGTGATAACTATCTGCCACCGAGGGCAAGGTGTATAACACATTCAGTGATCATGCCTCTTGTTACCTGTACCTGCTGGGCACATGACAAAAGTGCAGTTCTGATGTTGTGAAACAGTGTATAGTCAAATGAATTTCAAACTTCAGACTTCAACACTAAGTGCATTAACAAACCAAGGACTGATGTGATCAGACACCATAAAGTGTTGCTATGTTTACTAGGCATTCACATCTTCAGAATTATTACTAGGAACTCTGAAGTGAATGTGATGTCTAATTTAATATGTTGTTATTATTACCTAATAAAAAGTTAGGGATTATGTCAACTGACTGTGATCTTTGAAGGCAGACATGTGTAGCAATGTAAACAGCTTTACAGGAAAGGTGACACTGTGAAATTCAGAAAATGTATCATTTGCTAAAGAAATGCATAAGTAAACAGTTTGAAATGTGCAGCTTCCTTATTTAGTATGTAAATAAACCATACATGCACGCACAATCATAAGCTAATAACCACATTAAACAGTGAAGAGAAAGTAAGTAAATGTTTTGACTGAAATGAAAAATAAAACCAGGTATTTCTGCAGGCCCACAAGTGTCAGGGCTTTGTTGTCATACCTCAGTAACTAAAGATTTTATTTCATTTAATTCTATCTGGGAGTGAAGAGAATACTTGGTTTGCTTAAAACAGAAGTAGTTCTTCTATCTGTGAGGCAATATATCCTTGGAGTTAGCTTAGTAGTGTATTTAGAGGTGCAGGAAGGAGGGTACAGCCCTACTGCAGAATTATTTTACACTGCTTGCATATGTTATTACTTCAGTTTTAAGTTCTAGTTTTTATTATTATTTATTTATTTATTGCACATTAAATGTGCTTGTTTTTCCAGCAATCAGCACAAAAAGATTAGTCAGGTAGTTAGCACAACAGATTACTCTGTCGATTAGAACAGAGGATTAATGCTATGAGTTACTAACAAGCTATTTCCTGTAGTATAGGATTTCATTCCCTCAGCCATTTTGTCTACTATATGAGTCTGAGTAGGTCACATTAACCAGGTTTCTTTAACCAAACAATGCTCTGGGGCAATTGGCATAGGCTTCTCAGAGCTCTGCTGGACTGCATGTCCAGAAAAAAACTATAAATTGATGGATATTTGCAGTTTTATGTTTCCGTTTGCTATGATGTGAGCATATCACCATGTTTATGTGAACATATCACCCTTCTAAGTTTCATAGTTTTATATAGTTTCATAGTTAAATTTAAATAATCAGCTAATGCAATGTCAAGAGTCTCCTTTTCAAATGGTATTGCATAGTTCTACCTTAATATGAATTTTGCCCTTTTGGTGTTTACTGTCATCATTTCACTGTAATGACTTCTTTTTAAATAGTGTGGTAGCTTCCTTCAAAATCTACTCAGTCTTGTATGCTTTAAGAAAGTGCTAGAAGCTTTCAGTGTATCCCACTTTATTTACATACAGTCCAATTACTTTTGCAGATACTGGATCTAACTCTTCTAAACAATCATTGTTTCATGAATAGTTTAAATATCAGTCCAACTATCAATTAACAGTTGTGGATTTAAGTAAACATCTAGAAGGATTTATGTTTAGAAGGCATTGAACTGCAAGTGCAGTACTTATTATGCCAAAAATAAAGCTCAGAGAAACAAAAATGATGATGAGGGGCAAGGAAAATGAGCCTAAATGTAGAATACTTGGGTTATCATAGAACAGTGAAGACAAGGACAAGGGGTGGAATTCATCAATCTGGTATATACTGTATGTCTGGTACTGGGACGCACTTTTCAAAACCATGCTGTTATAATCTTACAACACACTATGCATGTCTGGTACTGGGATACAGTTCAAGAAATTCTGCTGAAGAATTGGGTATAGCCTGTATAAACATAGTACTTGGGAGTAAATAAAAATGTATAAACATAGTACTTGGGAGTAAATAAATAAATGCTGATATTCACCATAAAACCCTAGTATATATTGTGTCAATCTGATATTGGGTTGCATTTTGAGAAAGCTTGGTACTCACTATTCAAGCCTGGCACAGACTGTAAAAGTTGGACACCTAGGTGTCAAAAAGTTTGATATCCACTGATTAGTTATGATGCTTACTGTTTAAATGTGGTAGGTGTGGTACTCTGTTTAAAACCTGATAGGCATGGTACTTTCTAAATCTGGTAGGCGTGGCACTCTCTGTTTTAAATCTGGTAGGCGTGGTACTCTCTGTTTTAAATCTGGTAGGCATGGTACTCTTGTTTTAAATCTGGTAGGTGTGGTACTGTTATAAATCTGGTAGGTGTCTTTGTTTTAAATCTGGTAGATATGGTACCCTGTTTTAAATCTGGTAATGCAGTCAGTCAGAAAGAGTGATACACAGTCTTCATTTCTGGTCACATGATTATATATCAAGCCACAACAGTAACTCTAAAAACACACTGAGGGCTGCATTCATGCTTTTGTCATTTTAAAGCTAAACATCTTCTCCTAAACCTTATGCATCCTTCAGTTAATTATGTGCAAACAACCTGGGCTAACAGTTACTCCGGTCTTTTCGGAGCAGCTTCTTCTTTTAACTACCATTAACATATCTTGTTTCATTTTTTTCATTTGTTTTTGTCCTTGAATCATGTCAGTAACACTATACTTCTATCTAGCAAATCATTCATATCATTTGTAGTCATTTGCTTGCATGTTCTCTGAATGATATGCTACTGGGTGCACAGAGGAATGCAGGGAAAAGGCTGACTCCGTTATCTAAGTAAAACTGCTGGAGGCATGATATCTTATTGTGCACCAAGCAGGCTGTTGGTCCACAGTATACATGCAGACTAGCTCTAGTGCATGAAGAACAGCAACAAAATTCACTGGCAGCTATGCTTCATACCAAAGGTGTCCATCTGTCTGTAGAAGAAAAATTACTTGCAGTTACAAGGTACAGTTACAGAAAGGAGTCCACTGTGTTGGTAAAAAAGCAGACTTTGTGATCCACCTCTCCAATGCATGTACACACATACACAGACACACACCCACTCACACACACACACACACACACACACACACACACACACCTCTCAACCTGGAAACATCAAAAATCTGGACAAGGGCCATGAAAAATAGGTACAAATCTGTACGCTGATTAACATCTAATTTGCATACATAATTACATAACCCCACCCACTCCAATGGAATTGTGGGATACCAACTTTCAAACACAAACTGAAGAACAGACAACCAAAATATGGCACCAGAGTCCCCCTGCAGCTATTCCAATGTCCCATTACCTGGCTATTTCGCCTCATTTACCATAAACACTAATGTGTGCATACTGCTTTACTTCTCCAATGATTATTTGGATTTTATTTTTACATTTTGTAGCACATCAATGCGCAAACACTAACAAACATCTGATAAACAAAGCAACACTGTCTCACAATGAAAATAGACCTGGCATTAAAACTTCTCTGCCCTTGAAACTCACATTCATTGAAACAGCATTGAAACCTGCACCACATCCAAAGAAAATGCATCTGGCCAGTGATGGATAAAGATTACCTTTTTGTTTTCAAATCATTGGCCCCTTGCACACAAAACAAGAAACATACATGCATTCTTTTCTTTGATACACCTTCCTGACTTTTATTAAGTTATATTCCTTGTATAATACAGCACAATTGTTAGAGCACATTTTAAATTTATTGTATGAATAAACATTTTTCCAGTAGGCTGTACTGTAGGCAATGAAAGAAAATGCATGAACCAATAATTACAAAACTGCCCAGTTCAGAACATTTCCATCATAAAAGACTACCTCCACGCCCAAACTATAAACAAAATGACAGTAGTGTAAGCCATAGGCATCTTGCACAGCGTCTAGCACTTATTTTCAATTTCAGGGTTTTTTTTATGGGGGGGGGCAAAAGGTCAATAACCAGGGACACATTTTAAACATTGCTTGTATAATTTTGGAAAGTTGCTAGAATAAAATGTTGTGTTACCCCCATGCAAGTTACTGGCAAATCTTGAACCCAGAACACTGTATACTACAGTCAGTGCAATATACCACTATGCTAAATAATTGGCTCTTGCTTAGTGAATTCAGTTCTCACTTTGAATATACACTGAACCCTTATAGTTAGGCCAATATAGAAAAAAATGAATCAACATTTCTTTAGAAATGGTACACAGAATGGCAGCAAAACCAAACATAGTTTTACAAACAAAGGAGGGGGACACAAAGGAAGAATGCAAAACACTGAGGGGAGCAGACAGCATGGAAATCCTTTAGAGGTATATGTAGCTGATATCTAAGCAACTCACACTATTTCCAAAACAAATATTAATTCTGGAAATCAATAATGGACAAGGGCAACAGGTATATAACAGAGTCATTTCTACTGAAATGTTTACAACCTGATAACCTCCCTCAGAAGCAACACCAGATTTGCAGCTTAAGGTTTGCAAGCAAGTTTGTACATTTAAGGATCAGTATGATGTGGGTAGGTGATAACTTTAAGCACAGTAAACTCAACAGACGGCAGGCAGACAAGCATACCACAGTACGTTTCTATAAATATGCTAACAAAAATCAAAACATTTCACTATGCAATAGTCCCTTGCAAAGCCAGCATTTCTCTCGGCGGCAGCAGATTTATTTTAAAGCCAGCATTCTTCCCTCACATTTCTGTCCGAATGGCAGATTTAAATCCAGCATTCTTCCCTTATAACCGACTAGCTGGTAATGCTCTTCTTTCAAATTCTCGGCAAGGCACTTCCCGCCTGCCCGCAGCCAGCCGGAAATGATGACGTGAGCTCCTTGAGCTCAATTCCGACTGGCTGGTAGTGCTGACAGAGCCAACGTCATCACACACGTGATGATGTCAGCTCCGACAACGCGAAAATTAAAAAAATAAAAAAAACAAAAGCAAAGAAATTGGAAATGAAGGGGTGCCACTCGGGAATCGTGGCACCCCTTCATTTGGACCCCAAAACTTGGAAAAAAATGAGTAATTCTGGATGGTTGGGAGGTCTGACACACGCACACACACACACACACACACACACACACACACACACACACACACACACACACACAATTTGAATAGTTTTCCATCATGCCCTTGTACAAAACTGCTACTACATTTGTAACAGCAATACCATAATTGCACCCACAGAAACCAGTAAACACACACACACACCCACACACACTCACATACACACACACACACACACACACACACACACACACACACACACACAGCAGGACCGCAACCATTCCAACACACACTGAAGGAAGTCCAGATTCATAATGTGACAGGACTCTACTTGAGGGTCACAGAATATGAAATTATGATGCGATGTAAACAAACAGTTGCATGTTGGAATAGGTAACGAATGCAGTGCACTTGACTTGTTTTCTGAAATGTATGCACACTCCTGTGTACTATTAGCAGCAATTATCCATGCTACATGCATCCATTTCCTGCATAGCACCCTGTGTAGTTTACCCTGGAATTACTGTAATGTGCACACTGCAGATATTTCCCAACATCATATCATTAACCTAAGAAATGGTAACTTTCCTGAATTATGGAACACATTCACCATTATTTCTATTCCTGAAGTTCCCATCTCCATATCATCATACCATATCCCCCTACATCAGTACTATGTACTCTTGTCAAAAATCCTCGTAAAAGCAGATAACAGTTCAAACAACATTTTGACCAAAACAAATTACTTGCATAGCTGGTTCAATTATGAACTGCCAAGTAAAGTCTTGTTGTGGCTATGTCTGGATGAAACAAACTGCTCAGAATTTGACAGGATTACAAATTGGTGTAATGATTTTTTTGTAAGCTGTGATGCAGTATCAGAATTGTCTAGGCATAATAAGGCCTTGCTGCGCTTAATTCCGATGGATGCCAAACAAGCGGTTGCTAGAAAATAGAAATCAAAATCTAAACCAGCCATGCAAGAAGTAGTGAACAGAGTAACAGAGGTAAAAGAACTGGAAGTAAGATCTTTAGAAAAGGGTAGGAGTAAAATACATAGAAAAAATGGGAACTTTGGAAACAATACATGGAGAATAATGTTTTGGAGAAGGAATGAGGTTTAAGGTAAGGCTACGTAATGTGACTGTACAGAAGATTATATCTGATGCAGAATGTTTGCAACTGAAAATATGTCAATATTGTTTGTTTTCATGAATATAAATGTATGATTGTCCGTCATTAGTGATAATTCAATAAGGATGTATCTTGTTTAAAAAATGAGAGGATTAAAAACATTAATAACTAAATCAATTTTTTGCAGGGACAAAGCTACCATTATACCCCTATGTTCATAGGTTCATAGGTAGGTACTAGGCTATCGGCCCTGGAGCCTATACAAGCCCAGCCAAAAAGGTACCCTGGCTTTTGCCACCCAAGAAAATTATTTTCTGTGCCACTGTCGAACAGAGCCACAGAGGTGATCCCCGGGGTGAATTTCCTATTTCCCATCCAATCATCAAGATTTTTCTTGAAGAGTGCTAATGAGGAGCTTTGTTTGATATAGATAGGTAGTTTATTCCAGAGTATGGGAAATCTCTGGGACAGGAATCTATCCCTCCAGCATGTTCTGTTTATTGTGGTGACAAGGTTTAGGTCTCTAGAGCGTGTAGCTCGGAGGGATTGGGATTTCTTTAAGTGGAGCATGTCCAACAGCTCTGGGTTTGACATAGCTTTGTATGTTAGGCAGATATCACCTCTTGGTAGGTGATATGTGATGGAGTAAAGCTGGAGTTTTTTGAGACGGTCTGTTTGAGGTCGGTAATCCTCTTTGTGAGGTATTTCTGTAGCCTTTCCAGTTGTTGTAGATGTCTTGTGAGGTACATACCAAAAGGGGCGTTGTACTCTATAATGGGTCTAATGAGTGATGAGTAGAGGGGAAGAATGACCTATTTTTTTCTGGATGAGAAACCTTTTGTGATGACGTGTGCCACATAGAAGGATTTCCTGACTACTGCGGCGATGTGATTATTAAAGGAGAGACTACTGTCCACCTGTGTCCCAAGGTCTCTTATCACACTTTCGGTGTTAAGTACACTACCACCTATGTTGTAGTTCATGGGTACAGAGTTTTTACCAAAGGGGATGACAATGCACTTTTTGGCACTGAGCTTGAGGCCATGGCTTTGACACCAGGCATCTGTCTCAGTGAGGCCCTTTTGTAGGATGTCCACATCATTAGGAGTTTTGATTATGGCTCCTAGTTTGCAGTCATCTGCGAACTTCGTTAGCCAAAGACCTTCTGTGTTAGCCTGTACTTCAGAGAAATAGATACCAAACAGGAGAGGACCCAGGAGTGAACCCTGTGGTACTCCACTTGTCACTGGTCTGAAGTCGGATTTGGAGTCTACTACTTTCACAGCGTGGGTTCTGTCAGTGAGCCAGTTGGCAACCCATCTTGTGACATAGGGATTTATACCTAGTTTAGTGAGTTTATCTATAATTCCAGAGTTGGGGATGGTGCCAAAAGCCTTCGCAAGATCTAGATAGGCTGTGTGAACCACCTTACCCTTGTCTACGGCTTTGGTGACTGCTTCAAAGAAGTCTATCAGGTTTAGGAGACATGATCTGCCTTTTACAAACCCGAACTGGGTGGGATCCAGAGTTTGGAGATTACCAATGTCTTTGTTTATAAGTTCCATGATGATACGTTCCATGGCCTTGCAGACCAGGCTTGTCAGGCTAATGGGGCGGTAGTTCCCGGGGTCCGTGGTGGCTCCCCCCTTGTGGAGTGGGATAACCATTGCTATGTGCCATTCAGCAGGCACAAAGCCTGAGGTGAGGCTATGATTGAACATGGTACTTAGGTGGGGTGCCAGTTCATTCTGTAGTTCATGTAGAACGCAGCCTGGGATGTTGTCTGGTCCCATGGATACTGTGTTCTTGGCTTTGGAGAGTGTGGTTTTTACCTGTGCAACCGTGATTACAGGATCTTTGCATTCTTCCGGTATAGAGATGGGCTCTTTAGGGGGTGAGAGGGGAGTAAAGTTAGCACTGAACCTATCTGCCATAATGTTGGCAATATCAGTTGGGTCTGTATATTTAGTGCCATTGTGCTGTAACTCAGAGCAGATCTGAGTGTTGCCATTGAGATTCTTGACAAAGCTATAGAATGCTTTGCGGTTGTCTTTAGAATCAGTGGCGATTTTGTTTTCGTAACTAGCTTTGGAGGGTTTTATCAGGGATCACAGCTTCTTACTGAGGCTGACCAGGGATCTCCTCCACTCATGGGATTTTACTCTCTTTTGCAAGAGTTTCTTCCTTCTGTTGTACAGTTTGTTTATGGCAGGGGACCACCAGATTGGCTTCCTTTTTTTGGAGAATAGCATCTTGGTTCTGTTTGGGATAGCACGATCCATGCACTCATGTAAGTGCTTATAAAGTGCAATTGTGTAGGATTCAGTAGTCGTAACTGTATTGTCCATCTGCATGGGTGTCATGAACTTCACCACTTCTGTCTTAAGAAGCATGAAGTTAGCTTTGGAGACATTTTTCACCATGGTTTCCTTAATGGGGGGTGGAGGCAGGATGTGGATATCTAGGGTAATTAGCTTATGGTCGGATCGGACCAATGAGGCGTTGACTTCAGGTGTGGAACACCGGTCACTCATATTGGTAATGACTAGATCTAGGATATTGTTGCCCCTGGTGGGGGTGTGGATAAGCTGATCCAGGGCATTGGAGTTTATGAATTCAAGAAAGCGTTGAGCGAAGGAGATGGTACATGAGTAGTTTTCCCAGTTAATGGTGAGGTAGTTGAAATCACCCATTATTAGGGTGTTTGGTTGAACCCTAATATTTTCCAGTACATCAAGAAAAGAGGAGTGGGAATCCTGGGGCATGGTGAGTGATCTGTAGCAAGCTACAATTTGGATTGCAGTTTTGCCCAGAGTTAGTTGCACTTGGATAACCTCGGCTGCATTATGCTAAGCAACTAGCCTGGAGGTGTGGGTATCCTTAATGAATATGGACACACCTCTGCCTTTGGTGTTCCGGTCCAGGTTACATGGCCGAAAAGTGTGGTATGAGTTATAGCCTGGTAGTGCAGGGGTGCTCTCTGGAGCCTTGAACCAGGTCTCAGCCACTGCACAGATATCAATGTTCTCCATTTTAAGGAGTGCCTCGAGTGAGTGCATTTTGAGATTTAGACTTCTAGCATTGAGTAGCATCACCCTCAGTTTTTGCTTGCCTGTTCTTGTTATTTGCCCCACCAATGCCATCCTAAATAAATACAAATTTCATAGCTACATAGCTGCAGAGAAAATTGACAAGCCCAAAGCAAATGAACCATTACCCATGCACTAACAGAACCATGACAGCAGTAGTTCTCAATGGAACACAGCAATCAGTGAGTAACAGATGATGAAACTGTTTCTGATGAATTGCAACCACATCAATTTAACCTTTGACCAATGCTAGCGAAGCCTGCCCTGTCCTACTCATTTTATCAATTTCCACATTCAAAGAGTTTGCAAGGCAGCATGAGAGTCCGAGACCATGGCCCGTAATACCCACCCTAACAGAGTGCTTTCTGTCTCCAGGCGGACAAAAAAAATCAGGACCAGAAAGAATTTATGGCTGCCCATCCATAATCAAGCTTTGCTTTAAAGAAAGTGAGAGTTATCACTCTGCTTTATATGTAATGGAAGATTATTCAAGAGGTGAGAGAAGACGATTGAGTAATATCACAGAACATCCAGCATATCTTATTTTTTTTAAGTGTTTCTGAATTTGTTTTCTGGAGGTGAATGAGATCAAGAAGAGTTGAGTCCATAGAAATACAGAATTCTAGACATATATCATCTCACAGAGTCTCTAGGAAACAGAATACAGGAAAGCACTTCAAGGCTGTCCTGATAGCTGAGGACACATAGTCTGATGAAATCCTTTGAGCTGCGTTTTGTGCTTGGACAGAATTATACTAAAAGGGACATTATATTCTATAACTGGTCTGATCATGGATAATTTATTTTGACTTGGATGAGATACCTTTAGTTATTAATTTGGCTAGATGGATGAATCTTCGGATTACTGTTGCTATGGTGTGATCAAAGAATCAGGAGGTTTCTGTGAGGGTGTCAAGATCTTTGATGACCATGTCATTCTGGAATTGGTTGCTGTCTATATTGTAATCTACTGTCAACATTTGTTTGCCAGAGATGACAATGCCACATTTCTTTGCATTTAACTTAACCTATTTCTACATTGTCTAACACACCATTGATTTGTATGGTTTAGCGCTGGTTGTGGTAACATGGTATTAAATTCTGATCAAATGACAGCTTGTCACCATTAGCAAATTTGCTTACTTATATGTCAGGGTTACTAGGTTTGCAGGATGGACATCCAAGAAATAGATGCCAAACAGAAGGGGTCACAGTCCTGAGCCATGAGGAATGCCACTAATAACTGTTTTTGTTTTTTTGTGGTGGCATCTACTACTTTTTATGTGGGTTCTAGCCATCAGTCAGTTTGATATCCATTTTCTAAGAGTCTACATTTAGGACTTTAAGCTTATTTACAGCACCAGCACTGAAGAATAATGTCTAATGCCCTGGCTAGACTCAGGTATGCTGTATGAACTGCATGGCCACTGCCTAAACCGTCAGTGACTTTCTCATGGAAGTTTCCTGAATTAAGTCAACATGATCTCCCTTTGACAAGACCATATTGTTACAGGTCTGGAACAGTAAGGCTTTTTGTTTATATCAAAGCTTGTCAGACATGGTACATTCCATGGCTTTGCAAATTAGTGTTCTTAGCCTGGTGTGTCTTTAGTTTTCAGGAGCTGAGTTTAAAGTCTCATATATGGAGTGCTACAATAGTAGCTGTCTTCCATGTCTCAGGAACATACCTGGTGGCTATTCTTAAGTTAGACAGTTTTAGGAAGGGTTCAAAGAGATCATATTTAATGGTCTTAATTGGTAATGTTGGGGCCCATACAGGTAGCACTTTTTTTTGCTTTAGATAGTGCAGGTGGCACTTTTTTGCTTTAGAGATTGCAGGTAGGACATATTGCATAATAATCTTATTTTTGGGGGGTGGAGAAGTTACTCTGAGATTTATGAAGCTTAAATGACTGGATGAAGGTGGTACTAAATTTATCTGCAAGTACATCACAAATATATTTAGGGTCAGAGTGTGTAATACTATTATTAATTAATTTGGAGCATTTATGTGTGATATTTCTTGAAGAATAATTTAATATTTTCCATAGCTTCAGATATTCATTTTAATTTGTGTTCTGGTTTGATTGTTCCTATGGTAACTTTCACACTTTTGCTTATCGTTTTAACAGTCTTTAATGTGGATAGATTTTGATTTATTTTAGGCCTTGACTCTTTTTTTTGTTCTGTTTTTTTTTTTTGTTTGTTTTTTTGTTTATTACAGAGTTTATTAATGCTGGCATGCAAAAGATGTGGTTTATTTTTGTGTCCCTTGTAGATTTGATTATTACTGGAACCACTTTGTTCAGATGGGAGTAACATTCATTGATATAAGTTACAGCTGAGGCTACATGGCGTTGAAATATTGCAGCTGAATGTTTAGATCATATCATTTAGTTTTAATTGGTTTGCCTTTTTAAATCCTTGAATTCAGAGGTGGTTGTTATGATCTGTTTAGAGAATTACTGATTTATGATCAGATTTGATCAGACACAAGGATATTATAGGACTATTACAGGTAGATGCAATGGTACTGAAGATGAAGTCAAGAAGATTATGACCCTCCCTCATGTAGGTTGGTTATCTATTTAACTAGACCAGACCTAAAAAAAAAAGTTTAAGTGTAGCAATTTTTGCTGACTTTGCAAAGCCTTTCATATAGTCTCGCATCACAAACTTCTTCAAATATACACATTAGATAATATTAGCTAAAAAACTTGTACAACTATCTCATGTGTTTCCTGTCACTCTTCTACTTCCTCACACAGGTGCCAACAAGCAGGTTCCCTCGAGTTTCAGTACAGAGTTTTTCTACTCACCCTCATTAATCGCATTACATCAGGCATCCTTAACATAATTTATCTTCCATATGCAGATAAACTGATAACATACTCAGACTGCAGGCACCATTTTCTCATCCAAAACTTTTGTTACTGCACATTTGGCTAACCTACTGGTGTCTATTGAACAACTGCTCCCAATAAAGTTCACTCTCTTGGTATGCAAAAAAAATAGCATCTGTTACCTACTTTCACACTATCCCCTGCCCCAGAATCTCAACCATTAGAACATATATAGCTAATTAAATTTCCAAATGTCTGTATAGCTCTAGTTTTATCATTCTAGCCATTTGTTACCATCAAAGTAGGCAGATTTCAAGCACAAGTAAAATATTTAAGTCTTCAGCAGCAGCTCCATACTGAGTGTGAAGCACATTGGTATAAAACACCATAATTCAAGTCTTTATTATTTTCTGCCTGTAGTAACGCCATCCAGACAAAACATCCATTAATTGCAGGTCTGAATAGAGCCTGATGCATTTCATTGTTTATAAACTCTTCAAAAATAGAAGTTCTTCCAATACAATACAATTATCGCTTAACTTAGCTTCATTAATGTAGAAATTAATCAACATCACCCACTGCCCCTCAGCAATCCACTTGCAATGTAAAAAACACAAAACATCTTATGGACCTCAGGAATCTCGCATTCATCCCTCCAAGAGAGAAGCACAAATAAGGTTTTTGCAGCTATAGGTTATTGATCTGGGAACTTAATACCAGTATCATTCAACCTGAAACTTAACACAGTATTCTTCAAAAAGCATTAAAGGCACACATATTTATTTAAACAACCTACCTGTGCAGCAGCTAAACACACAGATCCCCTCATTTCCCCTTAAATATGCTACTCACAAAACTAAAAAGTAAAGGAAAATAAAAACTTATGCACACAATGCCATCTAACTGAATTTCAGTCAATTCCTTATGCTCATCTTACACCAGTACTCCAGTATTTACATGAGTCTATCCATTTGTGGATACCCCACTTTATCTTTTAGAGGATCACAAGGACTCAAGAGACTATCCCAGAAGGCAGTGGGCACAAATAATTAAAATAAATTCTGGACAAGGTAACAGTCTATCATAGAATGAACCAACTCTCTCACTCACATGCTACATGCACAGCCGTGGGAAATTTGGAGAATGCCATTTCACCTACTGCATGTCTTTGGGGGACTGGAGGAAACTGCAACTCCCAGAAAAAAACCTACATGCAGACTCTGCACACAAGGCAACTTGGACAAGAAGTGAAACAGGGAACCTCTTGCTTTGAGGCTGCAGTTCTACTCACTACATCACTGCACTGCAGCATTCCAGTGAATTCATCATATCATTCAGCACAAAGTTAATTTCTAAGATAAGTTTATCTAAACTGGAAACAGAAACAGATGCTGAACATCAGGAAATAAAAAAAAAAGTTTGTGTAAATTAGAGGACTTAAATGGTCACTCTATGAAACTAATTGAATTTTGTTTATCTGCTTGACAGAAAAGAAACTGTTCTTGTACAGGTTTTTCATCAATACTGGGCCCACTATCATAGACCAGAGTACATTATAGGGGTATGCGCTAGTAACTTAATCTAAACACACTCAGAGAGAAGCTCCAATGCCTTTTCTCATCAATTTTCACTCCTCTCTGGATAAGGTATACAATTTTTCCACTGTCAGGTCAAATGAAAGGCTGCTGTAGGACCAGGAATTGAAGTTGGCATAGACAAGAGGTACAAGGTTTGATTCTCACCAAGGGAAATTGGTAAGGCTTAAAATGGCACACGAAAACAGTCAGCCTAATACTTGCCCATAAACCTCTGAACCCAAGACTTCTCAGTACTAGCCACTGTAGACTTTCCTGCATACATATGAAAGGAGTAATCTGCTACCAGGGACATTTGTCCATCCGTTGAATGCTGTTTCTGTAAATTTCAGGGTGAAGTATCCTTCTGTGCATCAAACCTTGCACATGGACTCATATTTGTTTGTTAAGCACACTGATATACCAGCTAAAGAAATGAAACTAACAGTGCCTTGCTTACCTTAAAATGTGTATATCATTATCTAATTTATGTCTAAGCCTTTGCAGGAAAGCAAGTGACTTCTTATATGTTACAGAGTCCCTGGCAAAGATCTTTTTATGGCATGTGAGTATAACATTTTAGTCTGTTCTGTCTGGAAATGTGGTAATGGTTAAGGATAGGGTGTGTCTGCGTGATGCTCACTGTGTATTAACAATTGTGAGAGGGATGCTGCCATATTAGCTAAGTAACTACACCTGTCATAGACAGAGCTTTCTGTGTTAAGCAGAAGTTCATTATCAGTGAACATGATGCAGTTACTTCACTGCATTAAAATGCCAAATGCCAGAAGGCTGGCAACAGAACAGGAACATGTTTGCTGACCCTCCATATTGTCCGGTGTTTTAAATGATATCTGAGCTAAATGTTACTTGGCTAAGTGGTGACATCAGAACAGCATGCAGTGCACTGATGCAAGCATGGCTAGAAGCAAATCAGAGCAGCTATGGTAAGATAAGCATGAGTTAATGCTGCCTTGGGTGCAGTAGAGCAACTATCAAACCAAGGAAACAATGACACTTTGGAAGAATTAATTTAAGGGAAACAAAATGAAAATGCACACATTGCCTGCCATTCAGCTACAGCTATAGTGAGTCTGTCTTCAGCAAAGCATGTCTGTGCTATAAATAACAATTACACAAAGCAAACGTGTCAGAGGGGCTCCTGTTCCCAAACTTCCTTTGACTAGGGAATAAAACCTGAAACACTGGGGTACACCAGACACCATAGTCTAATATAATTTATTCACTCAAACATTTATGGAACAACAGGTTTTGCAGCACAAAAGATTTATGGGGGAATGGATCCTATTGAAATTTCTAGACTTGCTGTACCGAGTCCCAAGATAAAAAAAAATAGACAATAAAAGCAGGAAAACAGCAAATCACAAACATTGCTCTGCTACTTTAAACTTGTTCTTAATATGGGACAAGCCCCATAGCACCCCCCAATGATGGCGGCAAGCCCTCCACACACCCCAAACTTATACAAACTGACACTGAAATTGACATACCTTAGAGAAAATAGAATATTCTGAAAAAAGACAGTCTCAGACTTAGGATATTTATATAATATATGTAAATCCGGATTTACAGCTACTTCATCTCCATATTTTGGGACTCGGCAAAGTAGGTCCTGAGATTTGAAAGGGTTACCAGGGGGAACACTAGACAGCAGATGCACTATTGAATAATACTCTAACCCACTTACAAAGTTAATAAAACACATTTTTTGAAGCATAAAGCATTATAGGAATACAAAGCTTTATGAAACTCTGATGTCTCCCATTACTGTCCTAATGTAATAGTCCTTGACTTACAATGGCTGTTCTCAAGACTTTCAGGCAAAGCCAAGTGGGATCAAGAGATGGCAGCAGGGAGCCATTCTAAATATTACTGTAATACACTTAAGGAATTAATAGAGCGACAGGTCTTGCAACACAATGCATTTTCTGAATAGTAAGAAGAATGAAATTCTAATGTCTGGTATTGTTAACTGACTGTAATCATTTGATATTTAGTAGAGAGAAAGAAAAATAAGAGGCAATGTTGTTATCTCAGTGAGAGACAAGAAGTATAGCTGTGTGTGTGTGTGTGTGTGTGTGTGTGTGTGTGTGTGTGTCTGTATTTCAATGTGTGCATGTATGTATGGGGGACTGAATACATGTATCAATTTAATGCATGGGCTGCTGGCAATGACTACCATAAGGACAGCAGAAAAGGGCTTGTTTGTGCTTGCAATAGTCATTGAGTAATTCAGAGACATGCAGATTAGTTGATAATGAGGTCTTACCTCATTGTGGCTAACATGACTCTGAATCACTGCTTTCTGTGACTGCTCTAAAAGGCCTTTTCTGACACAGTCTTACTGCTTGCAACATGGCCTTTTTCTGAATCCTGGTCCTACTTCCCCAACTTCCAGTAACATTGACCTCAGCCCATTATACCATCATAGTTAACAAACAAAATAACACAAGACTGAGTGAGAAGTGGTAATAGACAACTAAACAAAATAAATAGACCATTGGAAAATGAGGAAACAGAAAAGCCAATAACTTCTTGAGTTAAAATTTCTTTACTGAACACTTTTGTCAAAACTTCACTTCCTCAGAAAAACATCTTTAACACTTGAATACACTAAAGACCTTAACCAATACACATCTTAACTGACTTAATTAAGCCCCATTAAAACCTTTTAGGGTATAAAGATATAAAGAAATAAGCATCTAACATTTCGGTTTTACAAATGCAGAGCAATATAAAAATCCTTCATGTTAAACATTAACAAAATACAACTATGAAAACATAAAAACATAAACTAATAAGTGCATACTTAAAAATGTAATAATTTATTTAAAACAAAGCATTTTTGGTGTCCTTCACCTTAATAGCATAAAGATGTTCTTTTATTCTCATATCTAAACTTCAAGTAGTCAAACCTACATAAAACCCTTGACAGCCTGAATATAATGCAATATATACTACTACTGTAGTTTTAGATGTAAAATGCTTTGTTTAAACATACTTTAGGGAAATCTCCTAAGTAAAACTTTTCCAGAAATGTATATATTATTTATAATCTACATATAAGAAATCATTTTTGATCAATTGCATACTTAAAATACATGTGTATTTATATATCTACATACTACATAATTCATAAAATGAAATTAGATATAAAATATATTCAGTAAAGTTTCATTAAATACAAGCCCTTTGTTTTTGAATCAGCCCTGGCTTCAAACTAGCAGCTACATTCAAGCTTGTTTCTACTTCTGCATCTAACCTGATAATCCATTCAAGTTCCTTAAGTTCTATTGCGTTGTTAATATCACCTCCCCTCATACCTAACTTAATTTCATTAACTACTCTAAATTTAAAACTGTGGCCTTCATTTTCTATTATGTGTTTGCTTAATGCATTAGACAATGAGAGCCTTCTGATTTCAGATTTATGTTCTATAATCCATTGTTTCAATTTTCTAGTTGTTTTTCCTACGTAAAATGCTGCACATTTCGTACAGGTAGCTAAATATACTATACATGAGGTATTACAATTTGCTGAACACTTAAATTCAAATTTTTGTTTAGTTATAGGATGTTCAAAAACATTTGTTGAATCAAGAATATCAGTACAACATGTGCAATTAAAACATTTCTGTGTAAGTGTTTTATTTAAGCTCCTTACTTTATTTTCCTTAAAATCTTTATAACATAATTTTTGCTTAAGATTTTCTGAATTTCTAAAGGAAAAACTTGGTCTTATCCAATATATTCCTAAGTTCAGGCATAGCTAACAAAATTAACCAGTTCCTTCGTACAATATCACAAATATCTTTAGTATAAGCATTATATGTTGTCACATACCTAATGACATCCTTTTTCCTTTCTGATATATTTATTGGTTCATTCATACGACAACTAAAATGTGGGGCATACTCATTATTTCTTTTTAACTTTACTTCTTCATATATTGTATGTATATATGAGGGAGGGTAATCTAAATTAATAAATTCTTGTACCATCTCATCTGCTTGAATTAAAAAATTCATATCCTCTGTATTTAATCTGCTAACTCTGACTAATTGTGATTTTAATATACCTTTAAAAGTGTGCTGAGCATGCATGCTGTCTTTCCTTATATAACTATTAGCATTCACTTCTTTCTTATAAATTGTTGATTGTATGTTATTATCTTTTTTATATAGTTTGATATCTAAAAAATTTATATCATCCGTCGAGCTATTCATCTTAAACTTCAAGAAGTCAGTTGTTTGATTCAAATAATCAACATAATTATTTAGTTCCTCTTTGG